>NC_137123.1:20542489-20807489 GCF_949319135.1 Squalius cephalus
GTTCAATAAAAATTGTAAGCAGAGGGAGTATTTTAAGTCATCACAGGTATGCTACAGGTCTTTTTTTAAATATTTTAATAATTAAAATAAATTTCCTTCACACCGAAGGCAATATATATTCTCAATATTTGTGTATGGAGTGTGTTAGCTTAGCGGCATTTCAAATTGTAATCCTGTCTTCATCCACTTTGTATAACGTTGCCTAAGTAGAGCATTCCAGATCAATCACTTATGAGGCTAGTATGCCGTCTATGTAGGCAGTGGCCAGCAAGGCAGCTCAATGGGGTTTGGAACAGAGCCTATATGTGTCTGTTTGTCAGTGCTATATTCTATATTTACACCAATCAATCATAAATGGAACTGTGTGTGTGTGTGTGTGTGTGTCTACGTACATGCCTCTGTGGCGACTCCATGGTCACTCATACTAACCAGGAATGTCTCCACACTTTCATAGGTAGTTAGTGGCCAAAGACGCACTGTTATTTCTCATGAAGCTGCCTGAATTACGCTCTCAACCGCCAGCTAGCGTATGAATTCCAGCACTTGGAAGGACTCGGAGTGGGGATTTTTCCTTCGGCTCTGGACTTGAGTAAGATATTGCGATATGAAACCATGCTTATTTGTGGCACATGCAGTTATGTATAAAAATTGACCTAAATCACTCTATGATCTCTGCTCCTTCGGTTTTGTTTGGTCGTCTTTCCAGTGAAATAACGTGATTTGCATTTTCATTTCAGTGAGTATTTGGGGATCTGAAGGAGTCATAGAAAAGGTAATTTGAGTTTTTTCGGACAATAACCCCTTTGGTGCAATGTGAGAAGAGGCGTTCCGTTTTTTAAATGTTTTACACAAACAAAGAAAAGCTTTGTTACTGATTTAAAAGTTTCGGTAGAGGTCGGATGAATTGCTTTGGGCCTGAAAATCTGAAACCTTCTGAGGGTTAAGTATTTTTAGAGGCTCATAAAATTACTTGGGGATTCTCATGATGGCATTTTATTTCCCTCTTTTATAGGTCCACTGGCACGTCCTTCGGCTTGCCATCTGGTGTCATTCGATTATGTGGGAGATCAGGCATGAACAAATATGTGTGCTTGGTTCTCCTGAGATTACAATTTGAAAGTTTTACCATGAAAAAGCCAGGCACCAGGGGGCCGGTGGGTTGAAATGACTCTTTGAATAAACACTCTTTGGTCTCTCTCAATGAGAATAGAGAGGGAGCGCTGAGCTTTTAACAATGTTCACAGGACACGAGGCAGGAGGTCGGAGCCGCTGTCTCTGGGCAGATGTCTGTTTCACAGTGGCCACGCTGATCCCAGACCAGTTCTGCCGTTTCTGTTCAGTCCGCAGTTTGATTTCTGGATCAGGTGAGACACAAGTCGCTTCTGGAGGAGTGTAAAAGATCAGCCTCCTTCCAGAGCCAAGCTTATTTCATTACTTACTGAAACCAAAGGCCCAGGGAAACGGTTTTCTTAGGATTCGGACAAAGACGACAAAGTTTCTCTGGGATTTAGCTTGAGCGAGGGTTCCAGTCTCATTTTTAAACAACGTTTATATTCGGGTTTTCTCAATAACAAACGATATGTAAAGATAAGTCAACAGAATCATTAAAACGCAATGAAATATATTTTAGATAAAGTTTTTATTTTATCATTTAAAAAAATACAAATAATTAAAACTAATATAATACTTTTAAATAAAGTATACATTTAATATTTAGTAGGCCTATATTTAAAAAAACTCAAATAAAAAAAATAATAGAAAAAATTGTAAATACAAAATAAAAAACATTATATATATTTTATTTATTTTAATTTAATAATTAAAAATCTCTTTGGGAGTAAATTAATACATGAATACATAGATCATATATACATACATAAAAAAATTCTGGTGAATCAATCTGCAGCACAACTGTTTTCAACATTGATAATAATAATAATAATAAATGTTTCTTGAGCAGCAAATCATCATATCAGAATGATTTCTGAAGGATCATGTGACACTGAAGACTGGAGTAATGATGCTGAAAAATCAGCTTTAACATCACAGGAATAAATTACATGTTAAAATATACAGAAATAGAAAACAGTTATCTTAAATAGTAATAATATTCCACAATATTACAGTTTTTACTGTAATTTGAATCAAATAAATGCAGCCTTGGTAAGAAGAAGAGACTTATTTCAAATCTTACCGACAAAAAACGTTCACGCGATCGAGTAAGTAATAGTATATGCACTTATTTTCAAAAAGACCTTTAGAGCTTCAAAAGACGCTTGGTTTCCCCGTTCCACTTTTCCATTCCACCTCTCTTGGACAGAAGGTGTGCGGGAAAAGGGGAAGGAAAAGCCGAGCGAAGGGGAGAGGGAACTAGGGGCTTTGTTGTTCTATTGCTTAATGAGGTAGAAAACACAATTGCACTTTTCTGAGTGTGATAATTGTCTGCAGGGCGATGTAAATGAGATGCGTGGGTAATGCCTTAAAGGGATGTGAGTCTTGCTGTGTGAGGAGAATGAGGCGGAGAGGGAGGGGAGGGTCGAGAGGAAGATCACAGGCCCAGTAAGCTTACATTAATCCACCTTACAGGTAATTGACTTGTTGCATTTCAAAGGCTCTTCTGAGGCCTGTTATCAAGAGTTGGGTAATTAGCAGTGGCTATGAGGAATTGATTAAGAGATTATGACTGCTTTCACATCAGCAAGAAGCGGCACAGTGGCTCAAGTTGTGCTACTGTGTGAGGAGAAAAACAAAAAGAGGATGATATTTTCTTATTAAACAAGAGCGCTCACTTACAGGATAAAGGCTGTGTTCCAATACTAGCTATAGATATCATAGGGCAGTGAAGCATCCACAATAAAAGTTTGCGTTTACATATTATATGTGTGTACTGAGTATTAATTATTTGGTAATTATAAATACACACACATGCATGTACATATTTAAGAAATATTTGCATACTGTATATATATTTATATATAATTTATATTATATACAACTATAAATTACACACTTTTCTTAAATATATACATGCATGTATTATGTAAACAACACAAACTTTTATTTTGGATGCGATTAATCGCGATTAATCGTTTCACAGCCCTACATCATAGGCACACATGACACAAAAGATACATTTTGCTACATTTTAAGGCAGTAAAAACAGTAATATTGTGATTTTTTTCTATGTTTTCTATGTGAATATATTTTAGTCCCCTGTGATGTTAAAGCTGAATTTTCAGCATCATTACTCCAGTCTTCAGTGTCACATGATCCTTCAGAAATCATTCTAATATGCTGATTTGCTGCTCAAGAAACATTTCTGATTATTATTATCAATGTTGAAAACAGTTGTGCTGCTTAATATATATTTTTCTGAATTCTTTGATGAATAGAATGCTCAAAAGAACAGCATTTATTTGAATCAAAAATCTTTTGTAACATTATAAATGTCTTGATTTTTGATCAATTTAATGTCTTTGCTGAGTTTTTAATTTCTTAAAAAAAAAGGAAAAGAAAAAAGTTTTGAACCAGAGCCAACGAGTACATCCAATGACACACAATGACTTGTTCTGCCATGTTCTTATGTTGTTATAACGTAACTTTTTTTCTATTTTATTAGGTAATTATTATTCATAACAAACCTACCATTCACCTTCAGATTCCAAACAAACATAATTAGCTCATTATGCCGAAGTGGTTTGTCAGACTGTTCTCACACTACAAATTTCCTTTGTCCGCAAGCATTTCTAAAGTTTTTCCACTCAGCATCTGCCATGTATGACCCTTTATGCTGATATCTGCATTCTAATAGATCTCACCCTGCTGAGACATTCATGTGTGTGTCCTGTCTGTCCACACGTCCGTCTGCACGTCTCTCTACGGCTATATTTTAGCGTTTTGTCCCGTTTGACGTTTGCTATTAGACCCATATATAACGCAGTAAGAAAGAGACCTCTAATATTTAGCTGCACGGGGATTTGTCTTTCCCATTCCGCAAGCTTTTCCACAAGGCTGCTGTTACTAAGTGGCGGTGAACTGAAAGGCCTCGCATCCTCTTTTCTTCTTCTCCGTAGGGCGCTTTGGCTAACAGCTCTGGCAGCTGCTGTGATCTCTATTTGCCCACTGAGCCCTATAGTCCTCTCTCCACAGGTGAGGTTGGACTCAAAGGACTCTCTAATAATCTCTCTCTCTCTCAAACTCAACGGTTGCTGACTTTGTGGGTACCGTTCTCTCTCAATAGCCGGGTGTACACTGAAAAAATGTGTCGTTGGATCAAAGTAAAAAAAATTCCTTTGACTTGTTACAAGTAATCGGATTACTTTTGCTCATCTTAAAAAAATTGAGTTTAAAGAACTCAAATTTCTACAGTCAGTTGAAACTGAAAATGCGTTTTTTTTTTTTTAAACATGATTAAAGCTCAAATGATCACCAAACCTATATATTTGCATGACCTTGCATGATATTTTTAAATCAAATATCTAAATAAATACAAATCAAAATTGTATATGGGCCTGCAGTTTCGTCACCTTCAGAATGTGTGGTTTTATTACTGAATTACTTTTTGGACACGCTTTTTAAACTCTTGAGAGTCAAACATTTGACAGTGTTTACTGCGATGTGAAAAGAATTATATAATCAATAAGTTATGACAACATGTGTTTTTACATTGCTTTAACTCATCAAAATAAGTTAAGCAATTTTCAAAAAATTTTAAGTTATACAAGATTCAACTCATTGTTTAAAGTAAGGTTAATGTAATTTAAGTTAAAATGACTTAAACATCCAAGTTGATTGTACTTAAAAATTTAAGGCAGCAACTTTTTTTTAAATTAATTTTGTTTTAATTGATTTAAATTTTAATTCAATTTTTTGAATGAAGCAGCTTGTAAATATAATTTATCACTAGAAAAATTTAAATAACCAGTTAAACTTGGAAATACTATGCAATCATTTGAGCCATTTCTCCTTTCTGGCATAAAGCGTTCTTTAAAATGAAGTCTAGAACCCCTCTGAAGCCAGTAAATATTTAAATGTGCCTGGCTTAATTAGGCATAACATTCAAGAATAGAATCTTCAGAAATGATAATGCAAATAGCTTAATAGATCATTATTCCATTGGCTGGGAAATTACAGCCAGTTGCTGGGTTGGTTTGGTGGAAGATGTTTGGATGAGGTGTGGTATATCTCCCTCAAAGCAATTCTGTTTTTCCTCCCAGAATGCTCCCCGGCAAGACAATCTATTCATACGGTTACTTAAGTGTAATTGCCTCTCTTTGAAGCCTCTGAGAAGCAAATGATTTGCTTTGCCCCGGGGGCGTCCATGGTCAAATACCCATCCCATCCCTGTCCCTTCCTCACGCCTCCCTCCCCGAAGGGTTGACACTGCCGGCCTGCCCAGCGAGAGGGCAGCTCCCTCACTGAGAAGAAATAATACAGCCCGGGCTGCTCAATTTCTCCTCCTTTTCATCCTCTTCTTTTAAAGTTTTATTAACAACAGCTTTTTCTCGTACGGTGGCGGGGTGCGGGGGCGACGGGACGGCGGGCGGCTCCTGCCGAACCCTCAGGTGCTCTCACTGGTCCCTCAATGGCTCCTCATGTGTGCTCCTCAGCGATGCTCTTTAGTGAAAACCCCGTGTTCAGGAATGTGCGTAATTCAGCCATTATTCTTGAGATGTGACCACAACAACAACTGCTATCAAGAACTATTTGCCAATAGTTACCATTCATTTAATTATTAATACATTTTTTAAATGATATTAAATGTTAATTTTTAATCTAAATTTTGAAAATGTTTCACTATAGGCGGTTATAAGGCACTATTTTAATCTTTTTTTTATAGAATTTTCTATAAATCTACATCGAACAATTTGTATTGTAAAAAGTGATAATTAAATAACAATTAATAATAAGTTTAATCCGCCAGCTCATGTATGTATTTCAAATTTATAATCGAAAAGATTCATCAAATAATAATTAAAACATAATTTTTGGTGGTATCAGTTAAGACAATGTATATATATATATATATATATATATATATATATATATATATATATATATATATATATATATATATATATATATATATGAAGAGTTCAGATGCAAAAGCCTCTAAGTGCCATCTGAAATTTTCTTCTAGAATGATAATTTTGATCAAGCTCATAATATTTAAGTTCAGCAATTTCACTTAAATGGCAATGAAAATAACCTATTAATTGTCATTTAAGTGAAATTACTGAACTTAAATATACGAGCTTGATCAAAATGATCATTCTAGAAGAAAATTTCAAACGGCACTTAAAGGCTTTTGCATCTGAACTCTTCATATACATATATATATACATAAATATATATATATATATATTGTGTTTTTTTATCTGTAATTTTCTTTATTAAATGAAATACAATTATAAACAATGTTTCTCTCACTTTGGTCAAAATCTTGGTGCTCATTGCAATGCATTACGGGAGATATATATAAAATGATATTATTTAATTATTTATTTTTTGCATTTTTAGCTGTTTTGCTGATTGATTGATTCATTTTAGGATTCATTCATTAACTCTTTTATTAATAACCTTTTTCACTTTTTAGCCATACTTTGGGTCTGTGGGTATCTTGAAGATTTCAAGAGGATTCACTGTAATTACAAGCTCTAATTATGAGTAGCAACATCTAATGCAGAAAAGAGTCCTGGCTCCACAAAGATCCCTAAGACCCAGATGCCAGAAAGCGGCATTATCTCAGCCACGCTATTCCTGAGAGCCTGTTGAGCGCTTGTGTGTGTGTGCGTAAGCGTCCAGCAACACTAAACCAGGTTATGAACATGGCATTTTCCTTGTATCATTTGCTTTGAGGTTTTTAAGAGAGAAGCATTCCCCAATGTCAGTCCAGATGGTAACGATTCTGGAGCGAATTACGAGGCCAAGCAACATACCTGTGGGCGATGTTTTTTTCACAGCTCCATAAAGAGCTCAGTAATGTAATTTTGATCTCATTTATCTAATATCACTCCAGCACAGGGTACTTTACGTGAAACTCGGCTTCTCGCTGGGCACATATCTTCTTGATCTCCTGTGTTGAAATAGCTTGTATTATTTAACTCGGAGGATCCAAAGAGGGTCAAGCTGGCTGGAGTCGTGGTGGGTTAGCTTTGAATTTACTTAATGGATGTCTCTGGGCTCTTGGGATTTTACAATAATATGCTTCTCCACAGAGGTAGACTTCTATGCTTGCGTGCCTAGTAATGAAGCCCGAAGAACTCGGTGGACTTACTTGAACGTTACAAGAGTGAATCTGGGTTTCATAATAAACTACACTCTTAAAAATAAAGGTTCCAAATGGGGGATTTCGCAACGATGCCACAAGAGAGCCATTTTTGGTTCCCCAAAGAACCTCTCAGTGAACAGTTCTTAAAAGACCCATGGTTTTCCTAGTGTGAAAAACTTTCATTTCTAATGAACCTTATTCCACTATAAAGAACATTTTCAGCAATCGAAAGATTCCGCACTCTTAAAAATAAAGAATAATAATTTTTGGTTCTCCAAAGAATTTTCAGTGAACAGTTCATTAAAAGAACATTTTAATAATCTGATGAAGCTTTCTCCACCTTTTGTGCAATCAAAAGATTCCACACTCTTAAAAAAGAACGTTCCAAAAGTCGGTTTCATAGCGATACATCAAAGAACCATATTTGATTCCCCAAAGAACCTTTCAGTGCATAGTTCTTAAAACAACCATTTTCTTCTTATAGTGTGAAGAACATTTTAATAATCCAGACAACCTTTTTCCACTATAAAGAACTTTTGTGGAATGGAAAGGTTCCATGGATGTTAATGGTTCTTCTTGGAACCATCGATGTCAATTAAGAACCGTTAGGGTACGTTTACATGACAACAATGTGCTAAAAATGGAAACGTTTTTCCTTTGTGTTATTTGAGTACAGACGACAATGTTGTCAAAACGATCTCCGTTCACACGGATCCGTGAAAACGACTAAAAACGCTGTATTCTGCTTCCAGGCCAGTAGATGGCGATGTCATTGTGTAAAGAAACACTACGCGCCTATAGTCTGAACACGTAATGCAAATGCGCATGACAACACCGATTTCACCAATTCATGTTTTGTAGTTTACACTGAGGCGATAGCGGTATCGTTTTTTAAAAAGTTTGCGTTTTCAGGCCCCCAAAACGCTGTTGTCGCGTAAATTAATGGCCAAAACACCAATACGCGCAAACACCCCCTTAAAGGTTCTTCATAGGACCATAAATGCCAATATAGTGTAATTTGGCTCCTTTTGGATATGATGTGGTGGCTCCGCTTTGACTCGAGCAACCATGATCTGTCCATGCGAATGTCTATGAACGTAAACAGCCTGTTATCAGTCATCAGTTCAGGCTGCTTCATGTATATACGCCTGGGTTATGCAAACACAGGTTTCTTTTACTTTCTACAAATCATCTGCGTTACGTGTCATCCTTCCTATTAGAAACTTAAGTACAAGATGGAAAAGCAATAAACCCACAACAAGGCTGAATGACTGAGCATTTTTAGCTCAACATTTCCATTAGCGGTCGTTTTTTTCCCAAGTGATGAGGGAACTTGTGCACGACTGGCAACCTGCTGTGTGAAATCACTCACTCTAATGGCACAACAGACGTGTTTGTTACAGGAAATCGCACAGCCGCTCTATAAGTATTCCGTCGGTGATAAAACCAAATTGCATCATGATGTTGGGTCAAATAAATGAGAAAACGGCCTCCTCCCCCTGCGTAATTAGCTCCAGGAGAAGTTGCTCTTCCACGCTGATTTGGAACCGGATTCTCAGTCGCAAACATTAACAAGAGCAACCGCAGAACTTGGAAACAAATACTCCTGATATGAGCCAAATGATTGTACTGAAAAGTAATTGCACAATTAAATGGAACTGGATAAACTTGTTGAAGAAGTTGCTGTTTAAAGCTCACCACTGTTGCTGTTTGAGTTTTGATGATTAGGACTGGGATTTGGAAACTAGTCCTCGTTCAATAAAACAACAGACTCCCCTCGAGCAGTTGACTCGTTGCTATTATCCCTACAAATATAAACTCAAAATACCCTCAGAGCCCCAATTATTGTAAATTAAAGAACCTAGCGACCCTAATGAAACTGTTGCAGTGCTGAGGAGGACTATTTTTATGTGTAAGGTGTGCTGCTAAACAAGCCATTTGATAGGAGTAATTTGTGCATTCAGTGTGTTTAAATGTGCATCAGACCTTGTAAGTCCACGTGAACAGAAATCAAGAAAAATATATCCAAACTGATCTGTTGGGAAAAAAAGTGAATTTTTGAAGAGCATCCTCCATAAAATGTTTAACCTCATGATTGATAATCTCAAAAGAACAGATGTAAACCTCGTAAACTGATTCTTTTCAATCGGATCTTTTTAATGAATCAGTTCATTCAGTTCTGATTTTCAAACGACTCACTGACCCAGTGATTCATTTGCAGTGGTTAACAGGAACATTCAAAAGTGAATAATCGTGTACATTTTATGAGAAATGCTAACAATATGATGATCCTCATTTGTAAGTTGCTTTGGAGAAAAGCATCTGCTCAATGAATACATTTCTCACACAAAGCTGCTGTGTGACTTCAGAAGATGTGGAATATGATACTTTCATAGTCCTTTTGTATCGTTTTGAAGCTTGAAAACATTATTCAACACAGAACAACCTAAGACCACAAGATCAAGACTGCAATTTGTGAGTGTGTGTGTGTGTGTGCGCGTATATCTATGTCAACAAACTTATTTAGTTTGTATGCAATTGATCTGACATTCAGTTCACAGATACTACAAGTACTATATAGTAAACAAACAATGTTTTAAGTCTGATTATGGTACAGCTCTCAAGGATGTTGTAATAAAAGTAATTTAGATGTGCATCCATTGCTCTTCTTCATCATGCTGATTCTTATTACAGACGTTTCACAGATGACAAACAGACTAACATGATGGTACAACAGGAAATACGGAGCATTTCAGCACACACAAACTCACAGTCGTGTCTGGTTCTGTTTTCATGGGGTTTATAAAGCCAATCTTTCTTCTTTTTCCTGACTGTGTGCATTAGACTTAAGTTAACCAATCAGTCTTCATCCCTCAAAATCCTGGATGGAGTAGGGCAAAATCCAGGAACATGCCTCCTCCTTTGACCCTTTCAGTGCTTTTTTTGGTGGTATGTCTTTGTAATTCACTGAAGAAGCTTTTAAGTCCATGGGATTTACCCAGAAGAAAACTGAAAGAATCCCTGGGAGAAGAACAATGAAGGGGGCATGATGATTTTTGGGAAAGCCTGATAATGATTTATGACTGAAATAAGACCCCAAAAAAGCTTTGCAATAATGAGGGAAGTAAATTCAATTCTTGATGTCAGAGGACATCAAAGGTCTTAAAGGGATAATTCACATAAAAAAAAAAAAACATTTCTGTTATCATGTGGTTATCCTCATGTAGTTCCAAACATGTATGACTTTCTTTTTCCCTGGAAAACAAAAGAGATGTTAAGCTGAATATTTGCGCAAAGGATTAAAAGAAATTAAATGCGTCAAGGCTATGAAAATATCATTTGCGCTTATTCCGCGCTATACAGATTTTACATCAATGATGCCATTATAATAATGCACCAAGTTTAAACATGACCCGTTCCATGAAAGAAAGTGATATTTTATTTCCGTTTATCTACATGTAAACTACTTGAAAAACCCATTTTTTGAATAAAAACTAGATTTTATTCTCTCCAGTGGGGGATTTCTTGAGACGTTTAAAATACTTTCTCTCATTCCCTGTTTCTCCACAGAACACAGTTTTTCTTTAGTAGAAGTAATTGCTTCTCTTGGGCCTGAAAACAATATAAACACACAGAACAATAGGGGTTGGGATGTTTGGTCTATTCTATTGTCTGTGGCTTCTGAAGGCCCATAATCATGTTGTTTGAGGTTATACGGAGCTCATCCTTCTTTCATTCTCTCAAAATTTGTCTCAAACACAGGGATATGGCTCGGATATAGTTATATAATACTGCATATGCAGTCAGTTCTACTATTGTTGTTCGTTTTGAAATATCATTTATTCTTCATTGCATGTATAAATAAGCAAATCTTAAATGTTCTGCCAGATATTCCTAATCAATATAGGAAATTACGTTTTCAGTGTGGTTGGCAAGCAGAAAAACATCAATTATTTTCAGTTTAAACATGCTGTTGTGGAATTTCTCTGTAGATTGCCACAGTAATTTAACACAATAATTTCTGCCAATGGTATTTGTGGCAAAAACTCTTATTGCAGTATCTCTGCGGAAATCAAACATTGATTCAACAACAAAGAAACGATTTGAGCTATAGGTTATGTTTCTAATGTGATTATATATGCTAGTACAACTGTAATTTAATAGAGTTAAATGAATTCTATCATATTAAAGCATTCATTTCCTGGTTTGCTGTAGACAGAGCATGCGATTACAAGAGCAGAAAATAATAATAGCATTAAAAAAAACCAACAAGACCACAAATCCATACTTGATATTTGAATCCCCATTCAGACAAGTATGGAGGCAGCTTAGACAGTAGGGTAAATATTTTTTTCCCATTCATCACAAGTTTTTAATGTCCCCCATTACAGCTAGACAGCAATGACGTGTAAACAGAGGTGTTAAAGTAAAATGAACTGCCAGATGTGAGTGCAATGAGCACTGATGGGGTTGTAAAGGCATAAATAACACAATGCACAGCCAGATAAACACACTTTTTGTGAGCCAAATCAAAGCAAGATGAGGCTCTAGCTGGGTCTGCAGAGGGAACTTGTGAGTGCTTGAACTTCAAAAAAGTACAAAACGTTTTAAATCAGCTTGTTATGGGTGCCGTTTCTGTCCCAGAGTTAAACAAAAAAGGGTAATTACAATTGTGACTATTTCTCATAACTGCACTTGCTATTTTAATTGTGACTTTATATCTCACAATATGATTTATTTTGTCACTGTTCTTATTTTAAACTCTTACCTTATATTTTAATCACTTTAAACTTTATATCTCACAGTGTGACTTTTGTACGATGTACAAAAAAACTGAAACGTTTTTCCTTCGCGTTTTTTTTGCGTACAGACGACAACATAGACAAAACAATCCACATTCACTCCGATCTGTGTAAACGACTAATAACGCTGTATTATTCATGCCAGGCCAGTAGTTGGCGATGTCACTTTGTAAAGAAACACTAAGCGCCTATAGACTGAACACACGATACACATGACGTCACAGATTTCACAAATTCGTGTTTTTGTAGTTTACACAAAGGCAATAACATTATCGTTTTGAAAAACTTGCACTTTGAAACACGTTTTCAAGTGTTTGCATTTTCAGACCCCCAAAATGCCGTTGTCATGTAAATGAACTGCCAAAACGCATAAACATTTTTCCGTTTTTAGTTGAAAACGGTGTTGTGTGAATGGCCCCTTAGTTTTTTCATAACTGGGATTTTATCACAAAGTGACTTTATTTTTTAACTTTATCTCACAATTACCTTTTTTCTAAACTTTATATCTCCCTATTGTGAATTTGTGACTATATTTCACAATTCTCTTTTTTCATTATGTATGTATTTATTTTCTGCAGAGGCAGAAACAGGGTTCTCCAGCAAGCAGAAAGGGAAAATAGTTTGCTCAAAAATAAAAATTCAGTCATCATTTACTCATGTGAGATTTTTCCAAATAACTACTGGACTTTTTACCCTACAATTATTGAGTTTGATAACATAGTCCATAGACAACTATAACCACAGTCTCTCTTCTATAATGTAGAACTGTTTCAGCGATGAACGGAGCTTCCATAAAGAATGTCATGACAAACTCACTCTCACTTAAAACAGCAGCAAAATTCAAGAAAGTTAATGGACTCTTATCAGCAATGCCAACTCTAAGAGCTGCTCTGGAACCAATGTCTCCAGCACAAACCCTGCTGTCCTCCATCAAAACTGCTCTCAGATCAGAGTGTAAAAGCAAGCTTCTGAAGAACAGGATCCTCTGTGTGTCCGACTAATTGACCCCTGGTTCCCTGGGGGTAAATCAACAGAGGCTAAAGCCATTGGGCCACTAACAAGCAGCTCGTAAAGCAATCCATAACCAATGGGCAATTTGAAACACATGCTATTGGATATATTTACAACTCAGTCAAAAGAGTGCGCTGATGACCTCCACCGTTTCTTCTTTGAAGACAAATGGCTCATTGTATTTCCTTCTCGAAATGTCAAATGCTTCATAATTTACATGACTTGTGTCTAAACAACTTTCAAATCAATTTTTATTATTAGGCTCATTCGACGCAACATGATTGCATTAGATCGTTGAGGACGAGAGGATTAGGCTTTCTATTAAAAACAGCTGGGCTGTTATTCTTTGATTATCCTCATCAGAATGATCCGACGGAACGGTGCTTCGGTCACACGTCATCAACAATCACACTTAATCATGAGAATGTAATGCGAAGAGACCCGGTAACGCCAATTAACTAGCATTTCAGTCATTTGATTTGCTTCAAATTGTAATTTTTGGATACATTCTCCCTGACTTCTGGAATTCCATGGTGTGTTCTGGAATTTCAGACCTCAAAAGGTCTTGATGGTCTTTTTTTTTTTTTTTGTAGACATCTACCCTGGCATGCCTGGTCCTGGAGAAGGCCAACTGTTATTCCCGACGGGGTTATCTGACAAAGCACTTCATGAACTGTGCAGCCACTTGCCTCAGACCAGCTGATACTGCTTAGCCCCAGTCCTAAAGCAAAAGGTCTCTTCAAGCGATCCATTAGTGTTCCTATCCCCAAGAGTGGAGGCCGCGGTCTGCTCAAGCCGCGCAGGAAAGCTTGAAGGAAAACAGCATGGCAGACAAGTCAGAAGATCAAAGACCCCCTCAGACGGCAGACCCCTTCTCCAGACATCCAATCTCTTCCCCTTCATGGTTCTAATTAGCAGATGGTGGAGAAATGGCTCCTATTATGGCTTTATCAATTAGAGAGAGACATTCATATCTCTCTCTCTTTCTTGCTGTCGGCCCGTGAGCGTGGCATAGATAGATGAACTGAGAGAAGGAAAGGCATATTAGAAGAGAACCGCTGCTTCAGATTTAATGCAAATAAATTAGTTCACCATGGAAGAGGTAAGGCTACGTTTTGTTATTTTTTTCCTGATGTCTACAGATGTTGATGGCACACGTGACAAAAGATCATTATCTTATGTGGGGAGAGTTCAGCCAAAAATAAAATTTCTGTCATTATTTACTCACTGTCATCATGACATTTCAACCCATAGCTGTTCAGTTTTTTTTCTTCTTTTTTTCTTTTGGAACTCAAAAAGACACATTTCATTCAGCTCTTTATCTTACAACATGAATGACCCTGTCTGTCAAGCCATACAATAACTTTGTGTGAGGAACAAACTTCAATATAAGTAGCCTAATTTATATAAATGTAGGCTAAATATTTATAGGTCTAAAATCAAATGTAGCCATGTTCACACAGCAACAGAATAAGGTTGTTGGTCCTGTTTTGGGGGATTAATAGGCCTACTTGTTTACGTTCACAGTCACACAGCCTATATGAACCAGAGTGAAAACTAGCCTATATTTTAGCGTAGGCTATATCACATCCTCATTTTTGACGAACCTCTTACCTCTGCTATGTGAACGGGACTGTACTGAGCAAGTTGTTTGCCCGTCTCATGTCACCTGAAGGTTTTATATCCAGTCAGCGTCTTGGGAGCCACTCCTGCCAATTCTGTAGCCTTCTGCGCATGATCGCGCGACTATGCCTGGTTCAGATTACACGATTTTAGCCCGATTTTGGCACGATCCGTTTGACGTAGGGTGTCGTGGGGATTCGTAATGACAACAGCCGTCGGGACGCAAGATTCGATCGTTTCATCTCATATAGTGTGTAATAGTGGGCGACAATCTATGGCGACAATCTACGTGCGTCTGCGATGCTTCACGACATCACGATAAAAAGACTAGCATGTTTAATTTTTTAACGGTCCTCCACGACGGTTCCGTCAAGAGTGAATGAGTAGCCTAACTGTGTGTGTGCGCGAGTGAGTGAAGTGTGTGTGATTGTGTGTGTGTGCGCGAGAGTGAGTGAGAGTGTGAGCAAGAGTGAGTGAGAGTGTGTGTGTGCGAGTGAGTGAGTGAGTGAGTGAGTGTGTGTGTGTGTGTGAGTGCGTGTGTGCGTGCGTGTGTACATATATGTGCGAGTGAATGTGTGTGTGAGACGGCTCACGATGACTGGTCGTAAAGCAACGTGTAGTCTGACATGTTTCTTGTCCACGACATGACAAGATTTTTAGGAGTCAAAATCGTGTAATCTGACACAGTGACTATCGTAACAGACAAAAAAAAAAAAAAAAAAAAAAAATCTTGTAATCTGAACCAGGCATGCTCCGGTCTCCACTTTAAATCGTTTACGGTTAATTCAAATTTAACGGATTAACTCGCAAAATAGTCAAAACTCACCGCGCCTTTAAAACTGTCCATATGAGGTGCATATTAGACCAAAAAAAACTCCAAGGGAAATGATTCAAATAAGTGAACTTGGCATTGAGAATGTGACAGAAACGTTTGCAATTAAAGCAATGTTTTTATCTCGCAACTTTTTGACCTTTTACGGGCTTTTTAAAATCATTTTCACGGCTCGCACCACGATTAGATTCATGTATCGTCGTCAACTATGAAAAAACCTGACAGTGTTATGACATTAGACGTCTCTGAATCATTGACAAGATGGTGAGTAGGCCTACAGCCTAAATTAATACTTTTCTTATTATTATTATTTTTTACTAATACACGAATGGTCTATTATTGGTTTGATGGCAGAGTGACAGTCGCTTGAGTATGCTACAAGATAAAAACATGAGGTCATGCTAAGAAAAAAATAAAGGCTTACATCCCAAAAATTCCTTAATCTATCCCTGATTGAATCAAAATGATAGCCTACATAAGCATCACCACCAGAGAACTCATGAACAAAATTGTCTTGTAAATGAGTGAATATAAAACAGATGTTTTGCATTAAGATTTTCTTGCATCTGAACTTCTGAGATAAGAGGTGATAACATTCAGCCTCTTGGTAAACCTTGCAGAAATGTACTGTCTGTTAGCAAAAGGATGAACATGAAAGTTGCTTTTAAATGATTGTTGAAAATAAGTTGTATTTTATTGGAGTCATCTGTGCACTTCATTTACAAGGCATCTCAAGCATTCAAAATATAACTTGACACTGGTTTGTTTAACAAACAAATCTGACACTTTCAAAGTGACAACCAGATGTCACAATCAAAAGATGAAATGAAATTGTGAGCCCATTGGAGAGAAAGTTAAAAGACCCAGAGAGAAACATTAGTAGAGAATAATTAGTAGAGAAACTACTAAAATTTTCTTTAAACAGATGTTCTGAGTTTGAAGTGTCAATAAAAATCATAGCATAAAAAACTTGATTATACTGTTGATTAGTACTGTTGATTATGACTAAACTTCATAGAAATTAGTATTCAATATAAGACCAAGCCAAAATGGCAAAATATTTAGTGATATTTTAATGATCTTAACCATTATAATCACAAACCACTGGTCAGGAAATTAGCAAGAATTGCACAAATAAGTGACTCAGCACAGAATAATCTTTCTTGCAGACAGCTTTTTACAGGAAGAAGAGTCAGTGTTGTTCCACTCAATGTTAATGGCTTCAAACAGTTCATGAGTAGTTGGAAAATGTCTCCCAGTTTGTTTGAGTTTAATGCGAGACCAAATATTAACTATAGGCTTTAAATCTGGACACTGACTGATGCCAAAACATGAGCCTGATGTTGTTCTCAAGCCATTTCTTGGTTGTCTTTGCACTTTGGGCAGGAACATTGTCTTGTTGAAGAATAACATCTGATCACTCATCTTTAGAAAACAACTTTTTATTTGTGAAAAGCAAGCCATTCTGCATTATTCTCCTGCACTCTAAAGCATTAAATGACTTTTCACAGTGAAGAAACTCACCAATAGCAGCAGATAAAAAGGCTCCTCACACAACAGTCTCTTCCTCATGCATTTATTATTATATTTCTCATCAGATTTCTGAAGACACCACTCTGAAGCTTCACTATGCAACTCATGTTTCATTGTGATTCATCACTCCACACACAGCTTCACATATTCTGACAAAAACTTAATTCTGTCTTTAATTTTTTTCTGAGACAGCAATGGCTTTTTAAGTTGTGCATTTTCCTGACCAATAATTTGTGGCGAAGACTAATAAAAGCTTACTAATCAGCCAATAACATGACAGCTACTCAATGCGTTTAGGCATGTAGACATGGTCAAGACGATCTGCTGAAGTTCAAACTGAGCATCAGAACGGGGAAGAAAGGTGATTTAAGTGACTTTGAATGTGCCATGGTTGTTTGTGCCAGATGGGCTGGTCTGAGAATTTCAGAAGGATTTTCACAAACAACCATCTTTAGGGTTTACAGAGAAAATATCCAGTGAGCTGCAGTTCAGTGGATGAAAATGCCTTGCTGATGCCAGAGGTCAGAGGAGAATGACCAGACTGGATTGAGCTGAGGGCAACAGTAACTCAAACACACTCATTACACCCGAGTTCTGCAGAAGAGCGTCTCTGAACATGTTGAACCTTGAAGCAGAAGAGCTTCAGCAGCAGAACACACACACCTTTGACTCTCCTGTCAGATGAGAACAGGAAACTGAGGCTACAATTCACACGGGCTCACAAAAATCAGACATTAGAAGATTGGAAAAACGTTGCCTGGTCTGATGAGTCTTGATTTCTGACATTCAGATGGTCGGGTCAGAATTTGGTGTAAACAACATGAAAGCATGGATCCATCCTGCCTTGTATCATCGATTCAGGCTTCTGCTGGTGTAATGGTGTGGAGGAGATTTTCTTGGCACACTTTGGGCCATGAGCATTGTTTAAACACCACCGCCTACCTAAGTATTGTTGCTGACCATTTCTATCTCTTTATGATCACAGTGTATCATCTTCTGATGGCTACTTCCAGCAGGATAACACACTGTCACAAAACTCAAATCATCTCAAACATGACAATGAGTTCACTATACTCAAATGAGTCACCAGATCTCAATCCAATCGAGCAGCTTTGGGATGTGGTGGAACAGGAGATTCGCATCATAGATGTGCAGATGACAAATCTGCAGCGACTGTGTGATGATATCATGACAATATGGACCAAAATCAAAGAGGAATGTTTCCAGCACCTTGTTGAATCTGTGCCATGAAGAATTAAAGCAGTTCTGAAGGCAAAAGTGGGTCCAATCCGGTACTAGCAAGGTGTACCTAGTGGCCGGTGACTGTGAGTCTGTTTATATATACATATATCACATACATATAATCAAAATCACTTGAGTGCACATCATAACATCATTGCAATATCTGAATAGTCGTATATAGTTACTTCCCAGGCTGCATAACCCAAATAATGCTGAGATTGTTATTCATGTTACTCTCTTCTGACCTCCTGATCTCTTTTGCGTCCATTAAAACTTCTTGTTTTGGGACAGTTAGAGCGATCTGTGTATGCCAGACCCTTGGAGACACTCCGAACACAGTGGACTATACAGCAGTGGGCTAAATGCTGTCAACGCTCGGACTCAGTGGCCTGACTCACCTTCTTAATTACCCATCATCCCCTGCACAGCCAGGCTCTCACAAATTACACCCCATTGAAGACGAGTGATAGAGCTGTCAGTGAGTACTCAGCGTGTCTTAGCGGGAGAGGCAGATCACACATACACACAAACTCGCAGAGTAGGCAAGAGCTGGTGCCAACATCAGAAACACTCACCCATGCTTTCTTCAGCTTCCACAATGACTGCGGCGACACTGACATAATAGAGAGAGTGAGAGAGAAGAACTGTGTGTGTGATGATATGAGGAGGAGAAAGAGCGAGAGTCTGGGAAGTGATATGACGGAGGCCAAGCAAGGTATCGTGAGAGTTATACGAGCCTTTGTAACCTTAATCTCTGGGCTAGTTATGAAATTGCAGGTCTTCATGCAGACTAAAAATGAGCTACCTAATGGACAAAATGTAAAAGTTTGATAATACTTTGTATCACGGTTTCCACAAAAATATTAAGCAGCACAACTGTTTTCAACATTGATAATAATCAGAAATGTTTCTTGAGCAGCAAATCATCATATTAGAACGATTTCTGTATGATCATGTGACACTAAAGTCTGGAGTAATGATGCTGAAAATTTAGCTTTGCATTACAGTAATAAATTACATTTGAAAATGTGTTAAATTAGAAAACGGTTATTTTAATTCTAATATATTTCACAATTGATCAGTTGACTTAAAAAAGCGAGGAAAACTGTTGACTTAAAATGATTAAGTAAATAAACTTGAAAAAATTAAGTTATGTGGAATTTTCAAGTTTACATAACTTAATTTTTTCAATTACACACTTTTCACTTTTTACAATGTTTGCTCTTTTTACTTTTGACTTGTTAATCAAATAAATGCAGATTTAATGTGCATGATACTTCTTTTAAAAACATTAAAAAATCTTTTGACCAGAAATGTATGTTAAACAAACTAAAAATGACCCATAACTTTTTAGGCAGAAATTGACAGACAAAAAAAAAGAAAAAAAAAAACATGCAGTAAAAAGTGATGTGGACTTAACCTAAAGTGAGGAAACCCCTTGTCTTAAAATGATTAAGTAAATAAACCTCATGTAATTGAAAAAAATTAAGTTATGTGACCTTGACAATTCCCTGTAACTTAATTTGTTCAATTATGCATGAAGTTTATTTACTTAATCATTTAAAGGCAATGGGTTTCCTCACTTTTTTTCAAGTTTTTTTCAAGCTTTTTTCTTAATAGCTTTTTCTAAAATAGCTTAAATGTGCCTCATTAAGTATACGCGATTCTATGAATATGCAAATTAGCCCCGCCTCCACGCACTCACACCAGCTCAGAGATCCACTCATTGACGATCACGTTGACCTGATTGGTTACAAGGTAGTTTGTGACGTCAGAAACACCAGCGATTTCAAACTGTGTTTTTGAGTCTGTCTTTGGTTCACTGCAGTTTTAAGGAGAATATACTCAGCAATGGTGTTGACTTATGAATTTACACATGGTTTGTCTTAACGCATATTAAAAACACCACATAAACATATAAACAACATTAAAAGCTTGAGTTTCACCACAGGGGGACTTTAAGTTAAGTCAACTGATCACATTTGACAACTAGCCCCAGTGTCTTTTATGTTTGAGCAGTGATCATTTTAACAAGCAAATACTTTGAGTATGCCATATTTTCTCAAAGTTATACCATAATTTCATAATGTCTAAATTGCAGTGTACTGCTTTCACTCTGACTGGCTTTGTTTTTAAAAAGGGCAACATTAATTATGTGAGATGAAAAAGGTCATAATGGTACCATAAAAGTACCTTAAAAGTCTTCTGACTCATATCGCATACACAGTTTTGTTCAAATATTCTGTCCAAGCTGAGGCACATGGTCCATGTTCATACAATTAAGACGTTGATAAAATAACAACAACTTCCTCTGTCTGTGAGACTGTAAATTGGCATCTATTACTCACAACGTAAAAAGAGAGAACGCGGTGACTACACACGATTCCCGGACCTCAGACTGCCTCTAATTTACTTGTCTAAGAATTTGCTCCACGTGTGTAATTGCCATAAATTTGGATTAGAGATCGGGGGACAGGTTGTAAGTGGATGTGAAGTCCTGATACATACCCATTTGTAAGTCATTAACATTTTTACCCTCTAATTTTGCCATCGAATACTGCATTTTTTCAACAGGAAAATGACGTTATGGCTCCAGCGATTCTGGGCAACACTATAATTCTGCCTTTAATTAGTTTAGGAACTGAATGAAATTAAATTAAATCAATCAAATACTACAAAATAATAAATAAATAATAAACTTGAATATGAAAATAAAGCAAAAAGAGATGCTTTGCCACAGTGCTAAAAGCCTCTCTGCCTCTTTATACTAAATCATACATTTATTACATTGAATATAAGCATCACAAGGTAAAGATCAAACAAAGATCATTGAACGCAGGTTAGACGGCCGGCACAATTACTGCATACTTCTCTTACTCTTCATGGCCTTAGGACAGTCCTAGTCTGCTGTTTAATATAAGGAATGGTTGCCTGTGTAGCCAGGCTTTGTTTAAACGGGCTTATGACTCAATTTAATCAGTACAAATATGGCCATTTCATTATGGAGCACACTCAAATATTTGTTTCTGTGGGTTTCTCCCTCATTGAAGCATAAATTGCTGCAAACTGCAGAGTTTGGGAAAGGATTCCACGCCAAGCCAATCCTAAACGAATAAATCAAGGACTAAATGCTGCCCTTAAGCAGCTTAAAGACATTCATTCAGACAGTCATTCAAAACAGATCCCACATTCAATAAAAACACAGAGCGCACACACTGTACACTGGCAGTTGCCCAGTGTCACGACAGGCCTGCCAGCTGTTATTATGCTTTGACAGTTGTAAGTCACTTGATTTCTCATTGATCCCTTTATGACTGCAATATGGCCTTTACTTGAAGGGCAAACGATCAAACGGAGAGACTCGGTTCGCGTATGACGTATGAAAGGGCTTTTTTGCTCGGCCTGTAAGGGTCAGGAGGTTCTCTTGTTACGGCAATAAACTCCCTGTCATAGTGCTAAAACAAGAACACACTTTTTACGCAGTTTGAACATTTATAGAAACAGAAAGTCAACGGAAAAACCAGAGGCTGTCAACACTTCTCAATTTAAGGTAGTTTTACCGCCTCAGTAAATCACAGATGCTACACACAGTACGGGCACATTTATACACTCCTTAGAAACTAAAACTAATGTAATTGGTTCATTTGAATAACTCTTCCAAAGCCACATGATTATCATACATCAGTGGACTATACTGCTTCTGAAGAATTTATGTGCAGTGCAGAAAAAAAAAAGTGCAGTTTTTTTAGTCTTCTTTTCCAGAACATGCATAATATACTATTGCAATATTCCATAAAACTATTTTATAGTTTTATAATAAAATAAGAAGTCAACTTTGATTCCGGTGATTTAAGATTATATTTAGAATTAAGTATATTTATTATACTTCGTATATATTATATAAGTATATAATTATATATTATATAAGTATATTTTATAGCAGTCTACCTGCACTTTTTAAACATAAATCTAACAAAATTAAAAAGAAGACTGTTTTTAAAACAAGAAAAAAATTATTTAGGTAAATAAATAAAACTAACTTGAAGAAACTGTCATGGTCAAAATAGAACAAAGCAAAACAACAAAACAAAACAAAACAACAAAGCAAAACAACAAAACAAAACAAAACAAAACAGCAAAGCAAAGCAACAAAACAAAGCAAAACAACAAAACAAAACAGCAAAGCAAAACAACAAAGCAAAACAACAAAACAAAACAAAGCAAAACAACAAAACAAAACAACAAAGCAAAACATCAAAACAAAGCAAAACAACAAAGCAAACAACAAAGCAAAGCACAACAAAACAAACAAGCAAAACAAAAAACAAGTTTGCTAATACAGTGTCACATTAAGTGACTCTAAAAAAAAAGTCCTGTAGGTGGCACTGTATATCACCATATGAGTTTTCACAGTGAGAATCTTTCTGAGCTGTGTAACATTTTTAATTTTATTTTTTTTTACTGGTAGTGTATTTGTCTTATTTTCATTGTGAGGTATTTGTGGAGGATTCAGCAGAAAATGAGTTTGGACAGTTCACTGGGTAGGCTGTCATTCTGAGTTGAGTATTTTGACACTTCATTAAATCTGCAAGTGTGTGTGTGTGTGAGAGAGGAGTTAAAGAGATACAGTGAGAGAGAGAGAGAGAGAGAGAGAGAGAGAGAGAGAGAGAGAGAGAGAGAGAGAGAGAGAGAGAGAGAGAGAGAGAGAGAAAGGCATTCTCTGCTGGCGCCAGTATTCGGGAGATCCTACTGAGAAACACACACACACACTCCTCAAACAGGGCTTGACCTACAACCACTTTACACCCTCACTCAAATGAACGCCCTTTCCCCTGGCAACACCAGCTGTGTGCTGACTATGCAATTCTCATATAATTACTTTTGAACAATTTATTGGGTTCAGCGGCTGCACAACAGTACAGCAAAAGTAATGAAAATGTAAATTACACCGGGGACTGTAAGGAACATCGTGTGAAGTCATGTGTGTTCTTTAGGTTTTATGATATGAGTATGAGTCTTATATGGAAAGTTATGTGTGGGAAACTTATTAAATGCATTATTTTTATATTTAAAAGCCAGCATGAAACGGAAGTTGTGATAGTCTTTAGAGTGAAACGGAAAGAATTTTTTTTTAGAGCGGGACTTTTGGGGATTTTGTCCATAGGGAATTGATTGGATGGTTGTGGTTTGCTATTGGTTGATCTCATGTGAGTGACAGGTTGATCCCGCCCTCACGCCAGTAAACACATCATCAGAGAAGAGCTGCAAGAGGGGGGGGGGAAGGTATTTTAATTATAGATTATTATGAGGGCACATGAATTGGTAACACTTTACAATAAGGTCTAAATTATTAACATTAATCAATGTATTAATTAACATGAACTAACAATGAGCAATACATAGTTACAGTAATATTACAGTATTTATTCATCTTTGTTAACCTTAGTCAATAAAAAATACAGCTGTTCATTGTTTGTTCATGTTAGTTCACATTGCATGAACTAATGTTAACAAATATAACTTTGGGTTTTAAATATGTATTAGTAAATGTTGAAATTTCATGGTGACTAAATTGTTTAAGCTACATAAAATAGTCTATAAAAATGTAAGAACTTTTAAAAATTAAAATATGAATAAGTCATGTTTTTATATTTTGACAAATTTAGTATGCATAATTTAAGCTTTGACTTTGATATAATTTGTGAATTCAATTTAATTACATTTTTATTAACTTCAATCCTTTTTAGTTAACTTATGATCTTTAATAATAATCATCATTTATTATTTTTACCATCACCATTGTTAAATACTACTGGTACCACTTTACAATAAGGTCTAACTTGTTAAAATTCATGAACTAACAATGAGCAATACATTCTTAAAGCATTTATTAACCTTTGTTAAATGTATTAGTAAATGTTGAAATTATTTATTGAGATTAAAAAATGCACTGAGAATGAGAATTAACGAATGCAGTTAACAAATTAAATATTACTGTAAATATACTACTACCAGAGGTGGACAGTAACAAAGTACATTTACTTGAGTACTGTACTTAAGTACACTTTTTGAGTATCTGTACTTTACTTGAGTATTATTTTTTCTGGAAACTTTTTACTTTAACTTCACTTCATTTGAAAGACAAATTGTACTTTTTACTCCCCTTAATTTCTGTCAAGATTTTGGTTGCAGGGGATGCATTTTGGTTGGAAATGAAAGTCGGGTTGACGTCAGAACCAATGACCGAAACCATTGTGCACTTATTCAATCTCAATGGAACTGTGTTTGATATTGATATTGATTTGAGGGTAAGGGGGAGATTTCTGACACAACCAACATCTGATTAACGGGAATATTATTACTAGTCTTCTCGACTAGATGTCATCATTAATTATTATTATTTTTTTTAACTTGTAGGATACAATGAGGTCCCTGTCATCAGAGGTGGACAGTAACAAAGTACATTTACTTGAGTACTTAAGTACACTTTTTCAGTATCTGTAAGACAAATATCACACTTTTTACTTCACTAGATGTGTACTTCTTTTGTTGGGGTGGTAGGAGTGTTAAATAAAGATGATTACGGCTGTCTTTTTTTTTTTGTCAATTCAGTGGTTTAATTTCTATAAGTTTTATAACATTCTAAAAGCTCTTAATTCCACAGATACTACTAACTGGTAGGTGTATTCACTATTGCTTCAGAAGCATAAGGTACAGTAAGTATTACATACAACAATAATAAAAACAATGCATTGACATTTACTTTTTACTTTTGATACTTAAGTACTTTTAGAAAACGAGTACTTCTGTACTTTTACTTAAGTAAAAATCGGTCTTTACAACTTTTACTTGTAATGGAGTGATATTTGTCCAGTACAAGGAAGTTGTGTACTTTGTCCACTTCTGACTACTACTAATAAATTATGTGTTATGCCTTCCTGTTAATTTACAGCACCACTGTTTTAGAATCAAGGGTCTGGATTTTCTGAATAGCATTAGAAGTAAAACTGCACAGAAACTCGTATGCAATGACAGGACACAGCGCTGGTGAATACTGAAACCTTTATTCTGTTATTATCCACTGAGGATGGATGAATTTTTGTCGCACACAGAAATGAGTAATACTGCAGGGTTTATGATTTCACCTGCGGACCCTTATAATAACCTCAGTTCATCTCTCCTGCAAATGACTAAGATAAATACATAAATAAATACACATTAGAACTTTACATGTTTATAGCAATTGAAAAAAATAATACAGATCACCATAGATAAATATAAAGCACAATAAATGAACAAAGAAGGGGGAAACATATTGTAAGTTTATACATTCAGATGGGATTCATTTGCTTTAGTACACAAAAACAATTCAAAGGTCACTCATCCTCATGAGGCGTTATCACATTCGTGAACTTTTCTCTTGAAAATGTATAACATTAATTAAACATTTAAATAGCTGCTGGTGCTTAGTGTGTAAATGTTTCAGCACACAAACAAACAAACAGAAAAAATGTTACATTTTTGTAAGACCTAAAAATGGTTGTTTACCATCATTCCAATTTACATTCATTTTCAAATTCTAGGATGGAACAAGGTAAGCATGCAAATGTGTATAAAATCGACCGTTTGCACCAATCATTTCGTCCTACGATCAAAATCTCATTTAGTAAAATGTACAAAAAAGAAACCAAAACTCAAGTGTAAGTCACTTTTCTCTTTTAAATCAAAGACACATTGCTCGAAGACAACAATCAGTAGTTCGAGTTGATTTTAGGGAAAAAGATCGGAGTTTTTGGAATGCTTTTTCTTGCCAATGCACTTGTTTCTCAGTTGCACTGCGGTTCATTAGAGCACGATTCACAGCCAATGCACAGTTCATTACACTAAGCTAAATGACTCCAAATGAAACCATAAGCGAGAACTAACGCCTAACAAACGTCGCAGAATTACAAGCAGCACGACTAAACCTACAATGAGACGTGCCATCAAAAAAAGTGGCGTGGTGACATTTAAAACGGATCGTCCTACAGTAGATTTCCTCTAAACAGGAATGGAGCGTCGGGAGTAGAATTCTGAGTGGCTGAAAGCATTTGTATTGCAAAAGAGTGAGAAAGTAGAAACCTGGGAACCCCCCACAGGCTTCACTTCGGACATTTGTGTGCGTCACAGTTAATCTAAATAGTTATTCGCATCATATTCCCCATATTAAACACAAAACACGCACATAAACCCCTTTCCGATTGACTTCACCATTAACATTTCTGGATTGTGTCCCTTTCAGATGAATGAAAGACAGTTACTTCTCGGGGTGGTTGACGTCGTCCTTCATGACCGGGAGCCAGGGAGGGGACAGCTCTGGGATGTTCTTCTTGGCCTGGTTGAGGTGGGTCATGGCGGTGTACAAGCTGGCCCTGGAGCTCTGCTCAGGGTAGTACATCTCCAGAGCCGCCGGGGTGCAGTGTCTGTGCTGGATTAGAAAGTGGATGTTTGCAAATAAAAGGTTAGACGGGAATACATTAACTAGTGCGGAGAAGGTCAGGCAGGTTCTCTAATAAATCAAACATAAAGGTGAATGTCACGGAGCTCTGCATTCCTGTTGCTGTAGCATCGGTACAGCGGACAGAGCGCTGAAACACTTCCATTTACACACATGAATAGATTTGGGGAAATCGATATTGTGTAAGTGGACAAAATCTTTCCATCTCCACCTTTTCCAAGAGCGCCGAGTTGACGTGAAGCCCTGAACATTCAACTGTCTTAGCACATTATCCAACAACAACAAAAAAACTACATTTCTGTACATTAACTATCTATAATGCTAAAAAATATTGTTCTTAATGGAATACTAGCTTTCAGCATACTGAATACTGCATAGTATATACTGTATTGTGTGTGTGTGTGTGTATATATATATATATATATATATATATATATATATATATAATGTATGTAAAAATAGCAAGTAAAACATTATTATACAAGCATTTGAAATAGTAGTATGCAACATTTGTCAGTCTCATTATATTGCATGTTTAATTCAATGAGTCGCCAATTATCATTTCAGAAATAAAAACATTAGAATTTGTGCATACTGTGCATTTTTAATCAAATATTTTATCCATTTTTTTTGTTTCTCGTCAGTATGATAAAAAAAAGAAAGTAAAAATATATTTTAAAAACTGCAGCTAAAATTACATATTTCCATCTATTATCTCGAAAATTTACATTGCATTGTGGGATACACTGTCCTCCACGCAGTGTAAAATAAAATACTCATTTGAGAAAATTGTAGATCATCTGGGCTTTCTGTAATACAGAAAATTTGTATACAGTGCAAAATGTACAGTCTATAAAATTAAAGAGAAATGTGGCAGTATAATATTTCGAACAGAGCATGTCTTCAACCTACCTTTTTTTGTCAATGTTGAAAAAACAACTAATTTACCATAAATATGTGAATGTATATATATATATATAATATTAAAGTATATACTAATACCAAAACTAAAGAGCTTACAGAACGTATAGACAGAATTTTTTTAATCTTAAAGGTATAGCAGAGGATTTTTTACTTCCGGGTGGATCACCTATACTATTGGTCCTCCTAATTGTCAATCATTCTGGTGAATCAATCAAACTTTTCAAAAAGTGGAGAGGGCGGGTCTTATCTAAAATTCGGAAAGATCCTCCACTATACCTTTAAAATATTAATAAACTCTCAATGTGGCTCTGACTGACTAGTTCTATGGAATGCGAACTATGAAAGGTTTATTACATTTCCAATTTGTCAAACAGATGCTTAGAAGCATAAAGTGACAGTTGAGCAAAGAGTGCTCACAGTTACTCATCCATCCCACAACAAAGTAATAAAAAATAAGCGGTTTTGTGACTGAAATGCGTCAATCAAGAGACGTCAACATGCAAAAACTACCAAAAACCTAATTTCATCTAAATAAGAGGCAATTTCCCCACTCTTCAAGTTAGCAACGCTACATTAGTGTGGCACGCTAATTACAGCAGTGGTATCTGCATCAAAGGGGGAGAGGTGGAAACCCCTGCAGGCCTTAATCACAGTTTAGTCATGCTTCAGACTAATTAAAGACATTCTCACACTCCGACAAAGCTTTAGATGCTGTCTGAAGATGACTAAGCTTTGCTAAGCTCTGAACAAAATAATATGTTAACCGAATATCACACGAACTAAAGATTCAGTTAATACTTAATCGCTCTGCTCCAAAACCTAGTAGGCCGCCTAGTGAATTTTCTGTGTAACTGGTAGCTATAGAATAACACCATTCTGAAAAAGTAGGATGCGTTCAGTATCTAAGGTTGAGATGTCACATGGGAGGCGACCACAGGCTAGTTTTCAAGTGCAGACATTAGCTCAATGAAGTGTGTGATCGGTCATCTCCATTTTAAGACCAAAAATGGTTTCTAAAGTAGAGCACAGATGATCTCTATCAGCATGGGACAGAGCTAGTGTGTTTACCTGGAGGACGAAGCCATCGGGGCAGCCGAGCTGATCGTACCACAGCGCTTTATACATGACCAACAGCAGCAGACACGCCAGGAACGCCAAGGTAATAATGATCAACCCAGTCAGCTGGAAAACAGACACTCACACATCAACGTTTTTGCATTACCCTCACAAAACAAAGAGACAAATGTGTAAAACTGCTTTACCTTGAGCTTCTCTGACATCTCATCGTAAAGGTTTATGTTTAGCTTCTTGATGCTGGGCACATACATCTTCCTCTTCTTCTCCTTCAGCTGATACTCTGTTGTGGTTTTCACAATCACCTATAGAGTCAGAGAGAAAGAATGAACTAATGAACAAAAGGAGAGGGGGCTGGGCAGAAACCACAAGAATGGGTTCGCTGCTTTCATAGTAAGCATTAGAAACCCTAATGGAGAACCAGCTGAAGCGAGTAGCAGTGTTTTCGAGTGTCATCGCTGGTTTCTAGCTTGTCAACCAGATATCATGTTTTTGACTGTGTTAAGGTGGATTGAGATCGTCTACCAGCTTGTGACTCACAAACAATGAGTCAAAAAAAATGATTGTCAAAGTCAACGTTACATCCCAACCAAGCCTTATGTGCTCCAAATGAAGCCAAATTTATGATTTCAATTTTACGTGGTATACATTAAACCATACTCTAAATCTAACCGATGGTTTTAGAGCCCCCATGTGGTGAAAATCAAGTTTTTAATGTTGTTTATATGTCTATGTGGTGTTTTTAATATGTTTTTAGACAAACCATGTGCAAATTCATAAGTCAACACCATTGCTGAGTATTTTCTCCTTAAAACTGCAGTGAAGCAAAGACAGTCTCAAAAACACGGTTTGAAATCGCTGGTGTTTCTGACGTCACAAACCTTGTAACCTATCAGGTCAACGTGTGATCGTCAACGAGTGGATCTCTGAGCTGGTGTGAGTGAGTGGAGGCGGGGCTCATTTGCATATTCATAGAACAGCGTATACTAAATGAGGCACAGGTGTAGAGTTACATTCAAGCTATTTTAAGGCATGAGGACATTTTTTTCAAGGAAAAAACATTTAAATATGTCATTTTGGTGATCAAAGATGAGTTTTAAGGGAAAAAAATATTGAATACATGGGGACTTTAACAAAAACAAATGCCGTTTTAGCTTGATTCTACAAGTGGTTCCTTTTCCAGCGCCACAAGTGCCTTGCTGTACCAGTTGAGCTACCGAGCAAGTTTACTACTGTACATCAGAAAGGCCATTAATATGGAGCTGGTTATGTGATGCAAGCATCAAAATGCATTAGTTTACAAATCATGCACTATGGAATTAAGTGTTTTGAGGTCTTAACATAGTATTGTGCAAGAAACCATGTGAAAATAAGTATTCATCAATCAATAATTACGATTTGTGTGAATAAAAGTCATTGGTGTTTTACTGCCACTACTTTTTGATTCAGCTGGAAACTGAAGTGATCTGTATGTACTGTATATGTACTGTTCATTTTTTGGAATTTCACAAAAATGTCGGCAGAGGCACATTTTTCCCAGTGAGCCCGTGTTGTAGGATGCGCAGGATGTTACTTCAGCACATTACAGATGCAGAGAGCTCCTGCTACTATATCATTTGTCATCTTTTAGATGAGTCATTGCAAAGTTAAACCCAAACTCTGCTGTGCGTTTCCACCCGTTGCACCAGCCTCCCACAGCGCTAAGAATAGATACAAGCCATCTGTGAGAGTCCTGACATGAGCGTGTGTGCGTTTGCAAGATCAGATGGTTTGCAAAGCCTTTCAGTGACAAAGCGTATCATACTCGGTGACAATGAATCTTGATGGTGCCACATGAATTCTTTCTTTCATGCCAGGCTATCCGCTAGGATCTAACAGGGTGGTTTCTAGCTCGTCTTTGATGGTATCAGCGATACTGGATGTTTGCAGGTCCACCTCCGGCTTCCTATGACATTCTTCCTCTTAATGAAGTTCTATGCAGAGTAATGAATAACAGAGGTGCGTTCCTGTCTTTCATATGGCTCTATGTGTGGGTTCTGCTCTCTAATGCATGAATGGTAATTAGGCTACCTTATCAGGGAACGGCTGCTGTAACTGTCCGACCTCCAGTGGGGTGATGAGGGGGATGTTGTCGAAACCGTCCTCAACCGATGGCTGTCTCGTCACCTTTTCCGCCAGGTTACTGCCTAGTTTCACCATATCTGAAACAAACACACACAATTAGATATTATATTTGAAAAAAAAAAAAAATGCAAATGAACCCAGTATTTACAGTAAAATATCCGACCGAATACCGTGTCATATTTTTCATTACATTACTTTGCACCTGGTTTTGGGCACTCAGTAGTGTAATATATATATTTAGAGTTAGGATGCAATAAAGTATTGATGCTACTGCACCATTTTTCCTTCCAAAGCATAATTTTCTGCATCTGTTGTTGGTTGATGTTCTCCATTTAGCACTAGTTAGTGAGAAAATAATACCTCTCCATTAAGTCTGTGTCTTAGGGGCCTGCTGTTGGAGCTCTGATGCCGTTACTCAGTTACTGTGAATCTCTCTTCATCTCATTATGACTCAGTGCGCATGCACACACACATACGACTGTGATAATTCACCAACACACACACACTCATGTCTTACTCATTAGCTGAGGAAAACTACCTCTCTCTCATTATCTTCTTCCATCCTAATAGGCTATTATAGAGCTCTCTACAGAATACAAAACACATAAACACAATAACCACTAGTGATAGATGGAAATGTCAGTCCATATTAAGCCATTTTAGCGATTTCCCACATTGGCCAATAAAAAGCTAGCCGTGAATTAAGTTAAGATTGTATATTAGCTCAGATTGAGCTCTTTAATGTGGTTCATATTAGAGATTAATCAAGCCAAAAATGTTGATATGAAAGGCTGACATATATATATATAAAAAAAAACTAAAAAAAAATGTATGTGACATTTAGTGGGGAAGAATCTCTGTGCATCAAATATACCCTGTTTATATGTAAACCTTACTTTGCAAATGGGGACCAAACATATTCCATAGATCGATCAATCAATGTGTTTTCCCGTAGTAGCCTACTTTATGTTATAATGCATTTTAAATGTATAATTTATCATATTTAAAATATAAGTATGGATTGCTGAAAAACATCCGTTGGTTTTCATCATTCTTAACACCCAGTAAAGTTCTTTATAAACGCACTACATTTGAAACTGTATTCAAATAAGTAAACTGATGTTTGCTGTTCTGACGCAAACGCTGCACGTGAAGCAGGACACGGAATAGGCGGATTTGATTGGCTCTTCCACACAAGCACCTTATTGTCTCTATCAAGGTTATCCGAGATGCCCAACATGTACGGCATATCAGCATACGCGTGTGTGTGTCCAAACTGGCACAGACCAGCAGCACTGAAAGCTCGTCAAACCATAAACACCGTTATAATCGACGACCTAGCACACATTCAGGACAAACGGAAGCTTAAAACGCGATTTGTAGGCCTAATTCATCACACACATTATGCACTCACAATGGACCATACGCAACAGCTGCGCGTTCACTGAGATATTATTCCTCAGGATAATGATGGATGTTTTTGATTCTTACGATGCACTGAAAGGATTTCGATTGGAAAATTTTTAATTAACGGAATAAATTCTATGTTTTCTAATATCAACCGTTTAGAAACGACAAAGGCGAACCGATGGACATCGAATAATACAGCCTACCATTTGTCTTTCGTCGGAAATGAATTATGAAATACAGATACTCACTGGTTTCCCTGCTGTTGTCTTGATGGTGCTGATGCTGACGGAGCTTTGGCTGTTATTATGGCGGTGTGTGGGTGCGCGCGCGCGTGTGAATCACTGAAGCGCACCCGCGGCCGTCGCCGCTGTATGATGTCAGCCGCATCGCAGCACATAACTGGCTGATCAATGTGACAAATTCCTATTACACATGATATTCACATTACGTTGAGCATCTGTGGGGGTGATTTATGTTAATGGAAATGGCAGTAGCCTGATATTTTCAGGTGTGTTGCAAAAAGACTGCTTGCGCTTTACGCGGATAAAAAGGTGGTTTTAAAGCAAGTGACATTTCAATTAAATTATTAAATATACTAATATGTATAAAAAACGTTTGACTCGAAAGATGGAATCGTTTTTAGACTACAATTATTTGTCAAGTATCATTTACAATTATATTATTATTACAATGTCTCATCTAGAACATCATATTTTTTTCATTATATTCAATATTTTAAATGTAGGCTATTCTCTTATTTGTTCTTTGTTAAACTAGGCAAATTAGTTAACCATACATATGAAGGCTAGTTAGGAAAGTTTTCCAATGTGTTCTTTTTGAGTCAAAAGTTTTACAGTGACATAACAATTACATAAGTGCACTAAATAAAGCTTTTAACCAAAATTATGTAGGCTACTGTATTCTCAGGACAAGAATTTTATTTTAAAAATATATATATTTTACATTACAATATTTGTTGGCCAAAGTAATAGTTTACTCACTGTAGGCTACGTGATCATATGAATGTGAAGATCTAGAAATTCTATATAAGAATAAAATCGTAAGAAGACTAGCCTATACTTTCAATCCTTGTCCTGCATAGCCTATAGAATTTAGCTGAGAATTACTGAGACATTTTTCATAATTATAAGTAACACACTGAACGGAAAGACTGAATAGTATCACCATCAGCCCTGTCTCAGCTTATGGCTTATTATCTCGAGTATGCTTTGGATTTACCAAACGTTATGAATTTACCATGCCAACTCTCTCATCTAGTCCATCGTGTTAGTTTACATTTCTTTTTCTCACCTTCAGTTTAATGGAATCTTAGAAATTTAATTAGATTCAGTCTTTTTTTTTTTTTTTTTTTAGCTTAGTCATAATTTTGAGTCAATTATATTTCAGTATGCATATTTTATTAAATCGTTCACAAAGAAGATTGTATATTTTTCTGTACTTCATGCATCAAAAGCATAGACATTAATAATAAGCAACATTGCCACCTAGTGTCAGTATTTAAAAAAACTTAAATATGGCTTAAACAGCATTTTAAACGTTACTTTAAGATTTTTTTTATTGATAAAAACATTTCTGGAAACTTCTGGAATCATAAAATCAATTGTGGTTAATTAATGTACCTATACAGAAATGTATTAATAATAATATATGAACTCTCTCTCTCTCTCTCTCTGATCTATAGTCAAAAAAGTTGAGAAGAACCACTGCTCTGTTTAAAGGGTTAGTTCACCCAAAAATCCCATCATTTCCTCACCTTCAAGCCATAGGTGTATATGACTTTATTCTTTCAGATGAACACAATTAGAGTATATTTAAAAATATCCTGGCTCTTCCAAGCTTTATAATGGGAGTGAATGGTACCCTGGATTTTGAAGCCCAAAAAAAGCGCATCCATCCATCCATCTATCCATCCATCCATCCATCATAAAAGTAATCCATACGACTCCAGGGGGTTAATAAAGGCATTAACAGTGAACTAGACCTTTAATACATTCTGAGTGTAGCCTTTAGCAGTTTAATCAGTTCTAAATCCCAATAGATGTAAAAGGTCAACTGACCATATTTGTCTTGATTTTAAGATAGCTGAACAAGGCGTTTAATAGTCTGAACATAAAGGCATTTGATGTGTTCAGGACTTCCCTGTTGTCACTAGATGGCAGTGTGGCATTTCAAATAATTATTTGGTTTTTAAACACGACTTCCCAACTTGCCTGAAGTGAGAGGAGTAAAAACCCTTTGTAATCATTTACACAACATCCGATTGCAAGCAAAGTGAAAGGTCACATGCCAATCTTTTGAACTGCCCTTTCCAGTATTATCACAGAAGCTGAGGATAATCCCAGGTCCGCCCTGGATAACTTTCCAGACCTTATTTACAGTAACTAGGACTCCTGAATTAGACATAGCCCTAATCTTTCCGCTGGTGACTGCTTTATCTCCACAAATAGCCTAATCTAAGGGAATGACGGGAAAAACGCCAGTCACGGGATGTTTTATAGACTAAACTACATTTTATACATATCTTCACACAGGCTGAAAAGTACACAGTTGCTAAACATACATAATTGAGTTGGTAAAGGATTTTGATATACTGTTTTAAAAGTTTTAGGATTAAACAAAACCCGAGCGGTTGTAATGGACAGATACACCCTGAACTTGATCCAAGAAATCATGTAACAGCCTAAACTTGCTTATTTATGACACTCCTGGCATCTAACAAATTCTCTTGGGGAAATGAGTTATGAATCATATTAGAATACGACTCCTCCAAAACTGTTCAGTCCAAGCATACTTGAACTCTAACACATTCAGTTCCATGGAAGAGACAGTGAACATCTGGACGAGGGGGAGATGTTCTTAATCTCTTTATATTATTTGTTCATTGATAATAGTCATGTTTTCAAGTCAAAGAGAATAATAAATTAATCATTTAATAATAATATTAATACATTAATAATATAACAATAATTTATATAATAGCATAAATATTACTAATTATAATAAAGTGTATAGTTATGAGACAAGGTAACACTTTACAATAAGGTATTAATGCATCAACTACCTTAACAAATAATAAGCAATACATTTATTTACTGTATGAACTTTGCACTGTTCATGTTAGCTCAGTTCCGTACTGTAGTATTAGACACAACTTTTGATTTTAATAATGTATTAGTAAATCTTTGAACTAATATAAATTAAGCTTAATAAATGCTGTAGAAGTACTTTTAATTGCTAGTTCATGTTGTACTAATTTAACAAATAGAACCTTATTGTAAAGTCTCAGGCCTGTTACAAAATATTTATATTTCAAATGAATGCTATCCTTTTGAACATTGTATTTAAGAATCCTGAAAAAAAAGGTTTCCACAAAAATATTAATCAAAACAACTGTTTTTAACATTAATAATCAAAACTGTTTCTCGAGCAGAAAATCCGAATGCTAAATTGATTTCTGAAGGATCATGTGATGCTGAAGACTGGAGTAATGATGCTGAAAATTCAGCTTTAACATCACAGGAATAAATGACATTTTTAAATATTTTCAAATAGAAAACAGTTATTTGAAACTGCCAAAATATTTCACAATATTTCTGTTTTTAATGTATTTCGGATCAAATAAACGCAGCCTTTGTGAGCATGAGGAAAAAATCGTCAAAAAAAAAAAAAAATCACACCGACAAACCGCTTTCAGTTCTTTTTGCTGTACAAAATATGCTGCTTGATATTACAAACTGGTATTTCTTACCGTATTATTTTAGTGTAGGCTATTGTCTTAATTATACACTAGTTTGCATTGAAAATGACTCGCACATATACAGAAACAAGTTTAGTTCTGCGTTGAAACATAAGGTGTGTAGTGTATATCCGGTCTATATCTCAGCGTGGATTTTAACAACCTAAAGGTTTATTTTTAAGTACAGTAGGCCTATTAGTGGAGCGGCTAAGTGATATAACCGTTCAGTTTATGATACAAGCGTGAAAATTGGCATGAGCAGTCTCCATGGGTCACTTGACAAGAAAATTGTCCGAGCCACTTGAAATTTCAAGATGGCGGCCATTTTTCAAGATGGCCACCACCTTAGTGGAGCAATTAGGCTCATGGCAATTTTCATGCTTGTATCACCAACTAAATGATTTCTTAAGCCTAATTGCTCCACTAAGGTGGTGGCCATCTTGAAAAATGGCCGCCATCTTGAAATTTCAAGTAGCTGTGGGTGGCTTATTGTCTAGTGATCATCAGAGACTGCTCATGCCAATTTTCATGTTTGTATCACCAAATAAACCACTATAGCACTTAACTGCTCCACTAAGGTGTCGGCCATCTTGAAAAATGGCCACCATCTTGAAATTTCAAGTAGCTGTGGGTGGCTTATTGTCTAGTGACCATCAGAGACTGCTCATGCCAATTTTCATGCTTGTATCACCAAATAAACCACTATATCACTTAACTGCTCCACTAAGGTGTCGGCCATCTTGAAAAATGGCCGACATCTTGAAATTTCAAGTAGCTGTAGGTGGCTTATTGTCAAGTGACCCACAGAGACTGCTCATGCCAATTTTCATGCTTTTATCACCAAATAAACCACTATATCACTTAACTGCTCCACTAAGGTGTCGGCCATCTTGAAAAATGGCCGCCATCTTGAAATTTCAAGTGGCTCGGACAATTTTCTTGTCAAGTGACCCATGGAGACTGCTCATGCCAATTTTCACGCTTGTATCATAAACTGAACGATTCTGCCAAACATAAGCACTTTAGCCGCTCCACTATATCATTGTTCTTAAGTTACGGTAGGCTGAACTTTTCACTCTTTTCCTTTCACTCACGTGAAAGTATCCATTGCAGTAGCAGCCATGTTGTTTGTCTGTGAATAATGTTAAGGTAAACAAAGAGCAAGTTCGACTCATCTGCGCATCAAACGCCTGTGGAGGAAACACATAAACACGCCGTTACAGCAGAAGTTGTTTCATGTCTAATGGTGTCTCAGAAACCAAATCTCTTTCTGCGCAGTTGGAGTCTGGACCGTATAGTGACTGGAATAAAATCAGAAGTACTCCTTTCTTTGGTCGCAGATTAATCTGTCTAAGCAAAAGCGTTTGGTATCTCTGTTCGCTGCAGATGGAGATCAAAGCCTGTGGATTGAGGTGTTGGTATGTTGCTGGCTGCTTCATGTAATATTTATATTCTACACTGGTATATGTATTCTCTGCTCTACTGATTTGTCCATTTGAATGTTCCAGGTTTATACAATTCCACGTGGTGAAGATAAAAGGCTTTCCCTCCAACTCCATTTTCTTCTCCTCCCTCAGGTTCTGTTCTTGCCTTCTTTAAATCAGCAATCATGTTGTACATGCATACAATTTAAATGCGAATAGCATGTTTATGTTTATATGTCAGAATTCGAATGGGATACTATTATATTTCATAGAAAGATTACTTCCGGTCCTCAAATCTGATGAGAAGCTTTCTGAGATCACTGGGACTTTTCACTGTTTGTATTATTCTGCTCGTCCGTTTACATGGTTAAAGTCACCATGAAATCAATTACAGCATTAAAAATATTTTTTTTATGGAATATTGCAGGATAAATGATTATTTATTTATTTTTAATTCATGTGCCCTCTAATCTTTAATCAAAACAGTTTCCCCTTTTGCGACGACATCTCTTCTCTGATGACGTGTTTACTGGCACGAGGGCGGGATCAACCTGTCACTCACATGACATCACACCAATAGCAAACAATCAATTCCCAATGGACAAAATCAATTCCAGTATCACATTTTTTCTTGCTTGAGAAGCCGTTTCTTTTCACAATAGCGAAGAAAACACTATCACAACTTCTGTTTCATGCCGACTTTAGGCCAGTAAGCAAGTGACTGTCATAGGCAATCATTCATTCAAGCAATTAGTTCAAAAAATGCTTATATTATATTCTCTATATATCTTATATTCTCTTATATTCTCTCAGTAAGGAAAAAAATAAAATAAATCAAGATATATAATTTCAACTCTAAATGCTTAGCCTTGAATCCTCTGGATTTAATAGTTGAATAGCAGCCTGAGAGTGAACATAAGCCAATAACTCGAAACAGTGTGCAATGCACAAACCAACAAGGTGAAGGTGAGGAATTTAATACACATGGTGATTTAACTAAATTATGAACAGCTGAGATTTACAAATGAATATCTATGGAAACTGATTAGCGGCGGGAAAAGGAGAAACAAGAAAACAGGTGTCTAAACTGATAGAAAACGAAACCAAATCTGAGCATACTATAACTGTGACAAGTAAAGCCTGAGTAAACCTTTCCTTGTGTGTATGCTTTCCCCGAAACATTTTTACACTTCCTTTGTTTGCTTCTCTTTGATTATAATAAAGAGAAGTAATATGAGCATGGTCAGCTGTAAATCATCAGAAGTAGCCTATTCAGTCCGGAAATGTCTGCGCAACTGCTGACTGCATCTTCATAATCTACCTTTATGGAAAAGTAGTGTGTCCAGAAACTTGAGGTCAGTGCATTTCCAAAGAATTTAAGTAATTCTAATTCCTCCCATGTCTCGTGATCCTTTACCAGAACCAAGACAAAGGTCTTAATATGGTCTAATGTCGAGTGACGTCATGTCTTGAGAGATGTTAATGCGGGTGTCATGCATTAATCATCGGGCTGCTTCCTTTCCTGTTGCGGAATATTTCTCCACATGATCGCCTACTTTGAGAGTTTTCTTCATGAATGGTCTAATCAAGAACTTGTTTTCTTTTCCGGCATCATTTCTGACGCAGAGATAAGAGCAGTCCCTGTTGTCATGTTTGCACTATTGAGTTTATTCCTTTACATAGATGTGCTATTTGAATTATCCAGTTAAATAACTCCCAGTTCAACAGAATGCATTTAAAAAGCTTGCAAATGAACTACAATACTCAGTAATAATTATTCAAATAATAAATAAATATAACAGAAAAAATAAACATGAATTTAAGTATATTAAATTAACAATCTCTGGTTAAAAGTGTTAATTTACAATTAATTATATAAAAATAACAAAATAAATTCTAGCATTTAAAAATGAAACATTATAGATGTGTTTTCAAGAGTTGAACTGTTTTTAAAAACAAAAATAATAATTGAATTCATTCAATTATTTTTTTAGTCAAATGACAACCCTATATGAAGTAAAATGTACAGGGTGGGCCATTTATATGGATACACCGTAATAACATGGGAATGGTTGGTGATATTAAAGTCCTGTTTGTGGCACGTTAGTATATGTGAGGGGGCAAACTCCTCAAGATGGGTGGTGACCATGGTGGCCATTTAGAAGTCGGCCATCTTGGATACAACTTTTGTTTTTTCAATAGGAAGAGGGCCATGTGACACATCAAACTTATTGGTAATGTCACAAGAAAAACAATGGTGTGCTTGGTTTCAACGTAACTTTATTCGTTCATGAGTTATTTACAAGTTTCTGACCACTTATAAAATGTGTTCAATGTGCTGCCCATTGTGTTGAATTGTCAATGCAACCCTGTTCTCCCACTCTTCACACACTGATAGCAACACCGCAGGAGAAATGACAGCACAGGCATCCAGTATCCGTAGTTTCAGGTGCTGCACATCTCGTATCTTCACACCATAGACAATTGCCTTCAGATGACCCCAAAGATAAAAGTCTAAGGGGGTCAGATCGGGAGACCTTGGGGGCCATTCAACTGGCCCACGACGACCAATCCACTTTCCAGGAAACTGTTCATCTAGGAATGCTCGGACCTGGCACCCATAATGTGGTGGTGCAATTGTCTATAGTGTGAAGATACGAGATGTGCAGCACCTGAAACTACGGATACTGGATGCCTGTGCTGGCATTTCTCCTGCGGTGTTGCTATCAGTGTGTGAAGAGTGGGAGAACAGGGTTGCATTGACAATCCAACACAATGGGCAGCACATTGAACACATTTTATAAGTGGTCAGAAACTTGTAAATAACTCATGAACGAATAAAGTTACGTTGAAACCAAGCACACCATTGTTTTTCTTGTGACATTACCAATAAGTTTGATGTGTCACATGGCCCTCTTCCTATTGAAAAAACAAAAGTTGTATCCAAGATGGCCGACTTCTAAATGGCCACCATGGTCACCACCCATCTTGAGGAGTTTGCCCCCTCACATATACTAATGTGCCACAAACAGGACTTTAATATCACCAACCATTCCCATGTTATTACGGTGTATCCATATAAATGGCCCACCCTGTAGTTGAATTTGGTCTATTATAAGTCATTATAATATCAATTAAAACTAAGACACACACACTGGATAAAAATGATCATTAGTTTTGAGTAGGCTATTTTAATTTCATTCACATTTTCCTGAAGACCACGAGCAGTGACAATAGAATTCAGAAACCCTTGTTATTAGCGACACCAGTGGCCGTCAAGTGAACTGCAGCCAGCACGTGCTTGCTCGCGTGCACATGTAACTTACAAGAGATTGTACGTGATTCAATGCCTCGTTATAATCACAGCGAAGTTATTTTTCGTTATTTGCTTAATAGTAAAAAGAAGTTTGAAATACTTTTTAATCTACTGTTAAAACAAACATCCCGACCCCGTTCACGCCGCTGACGTTCAGATGAATATGTAAATAGGCTAACGTTATGTCCTGCACGCTCAAAAAACAAAACAAAAACACAAGAAAAATGGCTGCGGTGGGAAGCATCTGATCATAGCGATATGGATATGGTTGCACCAGGTCTGCAATTCAACTGCATCATGTCGACAGATGAGGTAATTAAAATCACACTGTTATGATAGTTTGATTATAAAGTAGATTTGAAATAGGCTATATAGGCTAGCCTTGGCTATGACTATTTGAATTAATCCATTTTCTTTTCATGACACATTGACATTGCAGTACATAATATACAATCTTTCGGCCTGAACATTGTAGGCTAAAGTATTTGTTTCATGTGTGTGATGGACTGTATAAAACAAGGTCATGGAACGGAAGAGACTCAGACGTTCTCGGGAGCGCGCGTAATCGTCACACTCTTTTGGTTTTCCCGGCAAAAACACCCTAGTCCTTCACATAAAAATCAGTCTACGCAGTCTTTTCATCGTTTTTAAATTGAGTTATTTTCCACATATTGGCAATATAAGGCGATTATTACGGAATTATATGCATATAGTCCCTTTCATTTTGATTGTGTCTCTCATATTGTAATTGCTTGTCACAACACATGTAAGGATCAAATGCTCATTACTAAAATGTTTTCTCTGAGTCGTAGGTGTGAGAAATCTTTTAATTCACACAGTAACCTGAACTACATGTTATAACATGTATCATTAAAACCCTGAAGGAATATAGCAGCGTCTCAAATAGATAACAGTCATGTGTCTTTTAATCATCCGTACCAAGGATCTGTTGTTTGCTCTGTGGGAATATGTCCAGATGATGAAATAGAGATGGCACAAATTCAAAAGTGAGTTTCGCAATCATCTTCAGTGAATCATGAAGAAAAATGAAAATATTCCATCTTTCTTGTTAAAACCAGAACTATACTAACTAGGAGTCCAGAGAAGTTCAGTCAAACGTCAATGAAGAAAGAGACTCAAAACAGGCATTACTATTCAAAACTAAAGATTAAAGACTCAACAAATACTGCACAACACTTCTTGTGCTGAGACGTGTGTGTATGAAGTGGAGTGAAATGCAAATCAGAGAAGTGAATATCACACAAAAACAAATTATATTAGTGTTATATAATGTAAAATACGGATCAGAGGGTTGTATAACATGGTAACAATTGTTGTTAAAAACACATCCAAAACAACACACACACACACACACACACACACACACACTAAAGCCATGGGTTTCCTTTGCTTAAGCCATGGGTTTCCTTTGCTTATTTTTAGTACATTTGCTCTTGATGCCAGAGGATTTAAAGTCACTAACTATGTGTAAAATCCTCAGCAGAACACAAGCCACACTTACCTGCTCGTGAAGCTGCTCTTCTGGGCAGAGATCTGGACATAAACACTCAAGATATACATTTATACAGGTGAGCCTTTACAGGGAATTATTCTCCACTAGACAACCTAACCTCTAGTAATATATATATGTATATATGTATATTTTATTTTTTATTTTTTATTGTTGTAGTGTAAGATTATACATTTTAAGATGTATTTTAATATACTGCATATTATAATGATTTCTGAAGGATCATGTGACACTGAAGACTGGAGTAATGATGCTGAAAATTCAGCTTTGCATCACAGAAATAAATCGAATTTTAAAGTATATTAAAATATTTTAGTATTTTAAATTGTAATAGTATTTCACAATATTACTGTTTTTCTTCTGTATTTTTGACCAAATAAATACATACTTAATGAGCGTACGAGACTTTTAAAAACAATAAAAATAGTAATGTTTCCAAACTTTTGACCGGTACTGTATATAGTATACGATTATACATTTGAAGATATTTTATTTCACTGTAAAAAAAAGTTGTTGCCCTAAACAATTTTTTTAAGTACAATCAACTTGAATGTTTAAGTCATTGCAACTTCAATGACATGAAATTGACTTAAAACAATGAGTTGAATCTTGTAACTTATAATTTATTTTTTAAATTGCTTAACTTATTTTGATGAGTTAAAGCAATGTAAAAACATGTTGTCATAACTTATTGATCATATATATTTTTTTACAGTGTTATTATTTTGACAATAGAGAAGAACCAAATATAAAAAAATGTACATGTATTTAAAAACATATGTTACTATAATATATGTATTGTGTTAAAAATGTGTATATACATATCTAAACACACACACACACACATTATACAATTAACAGTATAGATCAGGAGTGCCCAGTCCTGCTCCTGCCGATTGACTGTCCTGCACAGTTCATCTCCAACCCTAATCAAACACACCTGAAGCAACCAATTAAGCTCTTCAGGATCACTAGAAAATTAAAGGCAGGTGTGTTTGATTAGGGTTGGAGATGAACTGTGCAGGACAGTCGATTGGCAGGAGCAGGATTGGGCACCCCTGGTATAGATGATCAACTGAAACTAGACAATATGAAATATTTCATTACCAATTTTAAAGATTCAGATGCCATACAATTTTTATTCCAAAACAAATCTGTCATTCATAACAGTTAACCTAGAGATAAAATCCTTATTATTTGAAATTCAAAGGCATTTTAACTTTAAATAAAAAAAATAATGGACATCCAAAATGTCCATAAAAATAATGCTTTGTCTTCTTGCATAAAGACTTTACTTTAGTGAGCATGTTCTGATTAAATGTTGTGATCACTCGGGCTGGTTTAGGATTAAATGAATTCAGTCTGTTACAGTCGCTCCTCACCCCTGTTGTTAGCAGTTGATTAAAGAGAAACAATAGCCATGTTTCCACCGCAGGAACTTCCCCCAGGATCAAGGGAATTTGGGGTGGTACTTTGTGTTTTTCCACCGCAGGAGCCATGTCTATTTCCCACTCAGAAAGTCCCTGCTCGTGACGTAGTACTTTTTCAAAGTTCAGGAATCTTCAGGGGTGGGACTTGGGCACTGAACATGCTGATTGGTTGACTCCACGCAGCATTTTATTTCAACCACCATTTTTAAAAGTCTGTTGCGGTGCGTGCAGTAACAGTTGTTTGCTATTCGAATCAACAATTGAGTTTAAAAAATACGACTGATGGACCGACGACGAGGTTCAGGCTTTATTAAGCTAGTAGCGCGCAGGCGTACGTCACCACACTAATCTGCATAATCTTCACAGTACTTTAGACCGCGGTGGAAACGCAGACAGCAACAGGTCTGGGGGAAAAAAAGTTCATGCATGGAAAAATTATTATGGGTAATTTTGATGGAAACGCGGCTAATGTGGCAAAATTAAACTTGCACAAAAACAAACACAATGACAACAGGCCTGGAAATCCTAACAGCCTGGAAATAAATCTCCTGATGATACGGATACTCTTCGATTCACAGCTGATCAAGCTGAGGAAACAAAATACTAATGTTAGAGGAATGTTATTAACACATTCTTCTCATGGTTTAGTTATAGTAATGAAATTATAACAAACCAGGCTTGAATCCAGTGTTTATTTGACAGGCTCTCTCAGTTCCAGCATGAAGCCCAGGAGGAGCCTGACCTCTGTGGATCTCCTCCCTACGATCGCAGAGCTCCAGGAAAGCGAGCTTCAGCAGAGTCTGGATGAGTACATGGACTCCATACGAGAGCTGTCCCAACCGACCTACCCTCTCAGCGGGCCCCTCCAGGGCTCCCGTCTGCCACCGCTACGCATGGCCAAATACCCCAGCATGTCACTGGCACACAAGCCCTGGGCTCTCAATGGACCTGACAACGAATCACTAACCTTGACAGACTCAAAGGGCCCGGACAGTTCAAATCAAGAGCCTCTGGACTGGCTGTTCGCACAAGCGCAACACGGCGGGGCGACACTCGCTCAGACCAGACCGGAAGACGTGTGCGTGATATGATGAGTAGCTAGTAGTCACAGCCTCATGAATGTACTGCAATAATCATAACGGTTGCAATTAATTATTTTCATTTTAATAGGGATGTGCCCGAAGCTTAAATCCGGTTTTGGAAAGGCACGGAAAATGAATAATGCATTCTACGGAGGCCCTAAAGGGACATGGTTTATCTTGCTGCGGTAGTCGTTACATTACATTACATCAGATTTCAGTTATGAAGATAGTAAGGAGAGATGACTGACAGGATGATGGTGGAGGATTTGGTGCACAACAGATCCTGAACATCATTGACATTGACGTCTTATCTTGTGAAATGAGTGGTCACTACCGCTGCTATACACAGAGTACATGAGATTGCGAATTAGAAAGTGAAAGTAAAAAGCGAGTGGGCATTCAAAAGCGATTTCAAAACCGCTTCATGATGCCCGCAAATTATATACAATATAATTACCCAACTATAAAATTGCGAGAGAACGCAAAAGCACTGAAATATATTTTTTTCCATCACCATGTCCCTTTAGGGGCTCCGTAGAATGTGTCATACCTTTTCCGAACATAGTATTTGGCTTCAGGGACATCCCTACATTTTTATATTAAATCTTGTGATTTTTGAGCAGAAATGGGGGCTAGTTGTCACAAGGGATGCATCCCAACAACTATAGAATAGGTTTAATTAATATCAGGTTGTAAATTAAATACCATTCTGTTAGCCAAATGGTTGAACATTTTCCATTTTTGTTGTTTCATGAATTATCTTCAGTTTACATTTAAATATCGCGATGCTGTATATATACAGTGCCCTCCACAATTATTGAACCCCCTGGTAAATATGATCAAAATTGGCTGTAAAAAATAAATCTGCATCGATTATCCTTGTGATCTTTCATTCAAAAAATGTGCAAAATTCTAACCTTTCATTGAAGTAAAAAAATTGAAAGTGGGGGGAAAATCACATTATGAAATAAATGTTTTTCTCCAAAACACGTTGGCCACAATTATTGAAACCCTTTTATTAAATACTTTTTGCAATCTCCTTTTGCCAAGATAACAGCTCTGAGTCTTCTCCTATAATGCCTGATGAGTTTGGAGAATAACTGACAAGAGATCAGAGACCATTCCTCAATACAGAATCTCTCCAGATCCTTCAGATTCCCAGATCCATGTTGGTGCTTCTCCTCTTCAGTTCAGCCCACTCATCAGGTCAGGGGACTGAGACGGTCATGGCAGAAGCTTCATTTTGTGCTCCGCAACAAATTTTTGTTTTGATTTTGATGTTTGTTTTGGATCGTTGTCCTGATGGAAGATCCAACCACGGCATATTATAAGATTTCTAGCAGAAGGCGTCAGGTTTTGATTTTTTATCTGTTGATATTTGATAGAATCCACAATGCCATGTATCTGAACAAGAAGTCCAGGACCTCCAGCAGAAAAATATGCCCACAACATATAAGATCCAATGGTATATTAAATTGTACACATGGGGTACTTTTTATCCTTGTGTTCACCAAACCCATCTAGTGTGTTTGCTGCCAAAAAGCTCTGTTTTAGTCTCATCTGACCACAGAACCCTGTGTTGTTTGAAGATCCAGTCGTGTCTGCCAATTAAATTTGCTGGAATTTGTTTTTGGATGAGCGAGGAGGTTTTTTTTAAACCCTCCCAAACAACATGTGGGGATGTAGGGGTTGTTTGATAATTTTTTTTTTCTTTCTGACCCCAAGACTCAACTAATCTCTGCAATTCTCCATCTGTGATCCTTGGAGAGTCTTTGGCCACTCAAACTTTCATACTCGCCGTGCATTAAGACAGTATAGACACACGTCCTTTTCCTGGCAGATTCGTTACATCTTTAGTTGGTTATAACTTCTTAATTATTGCCCTGATGGTCAAAATGGGGATTTTCAATTCTTTAGCTATTGTCTTACAGCCACTTTCTAGTTTGTGATGCTCAACAATCTTTTGCTACGCATCAGAACTGTATTCTGTGGTTTTACTCATTGTGATGGATGATTAAGGGGATTTGGCCTTTGTGTTTCCTCATATTTAAACTCCTGTGAAACACGAAGTCATAGCTGGACAGTTTCATGTTCCTAGTCACCCTGGTGTACTAAAAAAGGTAAATATTAATGGGAATATACTTCAGAGATATTTTACTCGTAAAAAATTCTAGGGGTTTCAATAATTGTGGCCAACATGCTTTGGAGAAAAACATTTATTTCATAATGTGATTTCCCCCCACTTTCAATTCTTTTACTTCAATGAAAGGTTAGAATTTTGCACATTTTTTGAATGAAAGATCACAAGGATAATCGATGCAGATTTATTTTTTGCAGCCAATTTTGATCATATTTACCAGGGGGTTCAATAATTGTGGAGGGAACTGTACACTACCGTTCAAAGTTTATGATTATTAAGATTTGAAGAAATTCATATTTTTATTGCATAACATTTTGATGCATTAAAGTCTATATTTTTAACATCTCTGATATCTAAGAATCCTGTTTTTTTTTAAATATATATATATTCACAAAAATATTAAGCAACACAACTGTTTTCAGCATTGATAATAATCAGAAATTTATTGAGCAGCAAATCATCATATTAGAATGATTTCTGAAGGATCATGTGACACTGAAGACTGGAGTAATGATGCACAGGAATAAATTACATTTTACTGTTTAAATTTTGCCATTTAATAGCAGGTTTCCATTGTGACAACTCTTGAAGCATTATGCAAAATCACAAATGTAAATGTGCAGTTAAATCAACTGTAGACTATATTAATGAATGTAAAATAATGATAATGCAAATAACACTATCATTTTTGCATTAAATGACTGCACAAAAAAGAGCAACAGAAGAAATCAATTACAGTCAGCATGTTCTACTAAACACAAACTAGTTAGGTTTCGTTTTCCCCTAAGTCACAGCGGTTCTCAGACACACTGGCCATGATTTATTTCACCAAAAAAGAATGTGGTGTTGCTGCCAGGCAGATTTAGAAAACTTGCACAACCATTCTGGACTGAATCACTGCAACACACAAGTGGATGAAGTTACCGACAATGTAAACATAAGATTGCTATCTTAGAGTTCAATGGCCAGAGAGAGCAGTTAGACAGCGAAGCTATTTCATAATCTTCAATCATGTCTTCTTATTTTGTTTTTGTATGTCTCTCTTTTGCTTTTCTGGATTCCCTGCTTCACTGGTAAGGGGATTTTTGTGCCACACAATGATAGTCAGTCTGCATACTGCGCGAATGAGTTGATCATGACTTCCAGAGAATGGCGTTCTTCCCAGGTCCTGATTTATTTTATTTTTTGTGTGGCAATGGCATATCCTCCTCCTTAAGTTCTGGGAATCTTGCTTTTATTAACATATGCACATTTGAAAGTTTTCGCTTGTTTCAGAGTGACTCTGCAAAAGTTGACTGGTCTGCAACAAGTCTCTCTATGTAATTAAAAAGTGAGCTATATAGGTTTTTCCCCTAATAAACAAGTCATCATTTAACAGGCACTCATCTAACGCTAAATAAAACCATCTAACAGAACACAATGTGTTTGAACTTAAAACCTTTCTCGTACCAACTCAGATCCTTTCACCACACGTCCACATCCTATGGGAAACAGTTTCAATGCAGCCATGGGAAATTCTTTCATGAACAGGTATATGTGTATTATTGCAGTGATGCATGATGGGACGAGAGATAAATCAAGTTTAGCTTGGTTCAGTTTAGATCCATTCCACTAACGTTCAAACGTTTTTTTTGTTGTTGTTGAATTGCCTATATTCAGCAAGAAAGCATTGAATTGATAAAAATATATAAACCACTAAATACATAGGATATACATAAATAACAATTGACAAGTGAAAAACGGTAAACGGTGTAAAGGAAAATTACAGTAATTAAAGATAACATGTGCATTCTCTCTCTGCATTCCTGTCTCTTGCTTCATCCATTAAAAATAGGTCAAAACAACTTACTCATCATGCTTTCTCAAAGCATGGTTTAAACCTTGCATTAGCTTTCACTGGTGGACATTCTTTGCTCCAGTGTAAAAAATGAATCATGGGTCTTGTAACTTTAATTAAAAAAAAATTGGTTCAGTGATACATTTTCCTATTTTTTTTAAAAAAGCGAGGAACCGATTAAGCTGATAAAATGAAGGAAAGAAGGCTACCCATTTATTTTAAAAGAATTAGTTCAATTATGCAGTTTTATTTAGAGACACCATTGTTAGTTCCCAGCATGCTTAGTAAATGGAGAGTAAACATTGAAATTAAGTGTTATTTTATGTGTTATTGAGTGAAGGGAAACATCTGTTAATGTTTAATGATGAGTTATGTTTGACATTTGAAAGAGTTTCTGTCGTTTTGAAGTATTGTGAAGAAGAGCAGGGTCATGTTGTGGATAACTGCCAGTACTCAGTGTATTATGAAGCATGTTGCTTTGTTTTATGAGCGTTTGCTAATGCCAGAGCAGTAACAAGTTGTGCTGTGCTATAGCAGCGTATAATCTTTTAATTGTGCAACATGAATCAAAGTCACATACGAACAGGTCATTTCAGTCCACTCAACATCACACACATTTGAGAGTCAACTTAAAAAAGCATATTTCAGTACAAATATTAAATTCATTGCGTCATAAACTAAATATTGTTGGGTTCATTCAAAGAACTACTCAAAAATATCATGTGTAGTATTGTAGATAGCACATAACATTGCAGAAACTAAACATTATTCTTCAGTGAGGTTAGTACCTGGCAGTTTATGATTGTTTGTTTTGGCAAAATGTTGCTTAACTGAAGGATAAAGTGCCCTTAAGATAGTTCACCTAAAAATGAACATTAGCCTATGTCATTATTTACTCACCCTCATGCCATTCCAAAGCTTTTATGTTCCACAGAAAAATTTAAATCATACAGAAGATATTTTGTTAAATATGTTTTAGTCCATATAATGGAAGCCAGTAGTGTCCAAAACTGTGTGGTTCTGACATAAACAATTCATTAATTACATTTTAGGAATTAAACATACAATTGAATTAAAGTTACTTTAAAAAGTAATGTGTTACAATATTGCATTACTCCCTAAACAAGTAATAAAAACTCAGTGAGTGTTTTAGCGCAATTTTCTGACGTCATGGCATTACTTTTTGTGAAAAATAATACGTTACATTACTTTTGTGTCACTTTTTCTCATCTAGGCTGGGCTTGTTTTTTAAACAAGTTATATTTTTTTGTAAATGTAACAAAAATTGAAAGGAATAAGCCTCAGACTGAAGGAAATGCACATCCACGCCTGTACAGTAGAGGGCGCCGCTCAAACAAACCTTTCAGCTGTGCTGCCGTTCTGGATGACAGAAGAATAAGATGCAGGAGAACAAAGTTCTCAACTCAACCTGCTTTAAATTAAAACACAAATGTGTGTCACATGTAGATTCTGTTTTGCTTTAGTTCTTGTCCCTGTGTTTTTGACCTAGTTTTCCCACCACTTCTTTGTTATTATGGTTCCTTAGTCCTTATTATCAGTCCCCACCTGTCCGTTGTTCTGTTGATTGCCATTCCTGTGTATTTAAGACCTCAGTTTCTTCAGTCCTTGGTCTTGCGTTGATGTTGATAGTGTTATGTTAGTGTGTTAAAACTCCTTTTGCTTTAATTCCTTTCGTCTTGTGGATTACATACACAGCAAATGCGACAATGTGATGTTTATCTAAAGTCATCTTTACTTACTAGTAGTTGAATTGGATTGTCAAAGGTATGAGACTAAAGTGAGACTAAATACACAAAGTATATTTGTATTATTGAACATATTTAATTATTGCAGGTTTGTGTAGGTTTTTATTAATTTGAGGAACTTGAATCTGTTTTTGTTGAAGTTAGATGAGTAAATGCATGCTTACATTTAGTCTAGAACTACAATAGCATCATGTTCACACAGCGCACACAACACCTCTGCACTTACTCATGATTAATCTCAACATGAGGACAGGAGAGCTGTCACTCAATACATGGGAAAACAAAGTAACTTGCATTACTTAACTGAAAAAGTAACTCAGATATTTTGTTGTAAATTTAAAAGCAATGAGTTAATTACTAGTTACTTTGAAAAAAGTAATCTGATTACGCAACTCATGTTACTTGTAATGCGTTACCTCCAACATTGATTAAAACTAAATCCATAAAATGATCCCATGATGGAAACCCCTAAGGTTCAAGATATGAAGCATCTGACAGAACCCTTTAAGGTTCTATATGGAGTGAGATAAGGTTCGGGGGCTGTATTCACAAAGAATTTTAAGGCTAAAAGTAGCTCCTAACTGGCGAATTTAGGAACAACTCCTAAAAATAATGGGCGTGTCACTCGTAACTTTAGGACTCCTAATTTTTTTGACTAAGAGTAATTCACGAAGCATTTTAGCCCTAAAAGTAGCACCTAAGTCTGGGACAGCTTAAAGGGTTAGTTCACCCAAAAATGAAAATTCTGTCAGTAATTACTCACCCTCATGTTGTTCCAACCCCGTAAGACCTTCGTTCATCTTCGGAACACAAATTAAGATATTTTTGATTAAATCTGAGAGTTGTCTCACTCCTCCATAGGCTTCTAAGGGACCGAAACTTGCTGGCCCAGAAAATGTATATAATTTAGTTAATATAGTCCAAGTGACTCCAGTGGCTCGATCTTAAGTTTATAAAGCGACGAGAATACTTTTTGTGCACAAAAACAAACAAAAATAACGACTTTATTCCACTTTTCATTTCCTTCTCTCTGGGCCTCGGGTCTTTTCACGTAGTGTTTAAGCGTAGCGCGTCTGTGTTGTACGTCACCACGTATCACATATGACCAGCGTCGGCCAATAGTGAGCCTACGTGGTGACGTACAACACAGACGCGCTACGCTTAAACACTACGTGCAAAGACCCGAGGCCCAGAGAGAAGGAAATGAAAAGTGGAATAAAGTCGTTATTTTTGTTTGTTTTTGCGCACAAAAAGTATTCTCGTCGCTTTATAAACTTAAGATTGAGCCACTGGAGTCACTTGGACTATATTAACGATGTCTTTAATACATTTTCTGGGCCAGCAATTTTCAGTCCCTTAGAAGCCTATGGAGGAGTGAGACAACTCTCAGATTTAATCAAAAATATCTTAATTTGTGTTCCGAAGATGAACGAAGGTCTTACGGGGTTGGAACAACATGAGGGTGAGTAATTACTGACAGAATTTTCATTTTTGGGTGAACTATCCCTTTAAAAGAAGTCGAGAGGACTCCTAACTCACTAAGACCTATTCACAAACTGCTTTTTGTGGCATTTCACGTTGCGATGTTTTGAAATGCGTATGCGGCGGCTGCAGGAGCTTCCAATCGCGAGGGAACAATTTTGCATTGTAGGCATAGGGATGCAATAACGCCACCAACAACAACCAAAACTAGGCTACTCATTGCATGTAAACTATTAACGTTTCATTGTGAATCAAATTAAAATGTTCTTCTCTTTGCAAACGTAGGCAGAGGCATATAGTGACAGATTAATTCAATAATGTTGCAAAGATATTGCATCAATCCATATGTTTCATTAGGCTACTAGGCTATTTGTTTTGCCTTACTCTTTATTCATTTAGGCTATTTATTCAGTTATTCATCATCTCCCGTCCTTCGCACTACTTGTGTAGCGCACGCATTCTCAGACCTGTCACTCATCATCGTAGGGGAGGTGTTTGGAATCATTCCCGCGTTACAATCATCAGACAATCAAGGTGGTCACTTCAGTCAAGCTCGTGCATGAGTAATCCATTGCAACGAAGACTCACTCTTAGTTTAGGAGTTGTCATTTTTCTTTACTAAGAGGCGTTGTGAATAACTTTTAAGAGAAAACTCCTAGCTAAAATCTTTTAGTGCGATTTAGGAGTACGCCTAGTGGTAAGATAAAATGCTTTGTGAATACGGCCCCAGGACTAAATGTATTCCCATATAGTATGTGCAGTTTGCATTTAATGTGGGAAATGACCCCAAAATCTCCCAAAAATCCCAAAGGCATTTTGCTTCTGTTAGACATCATGATTATGAGGTATCTGCCTCAACATGTCAGATAGCAGCCGCGTTCACATAATCTGACACTGATATGCGTCATTATGCCGCTGAATGTAATCCGCTAGGATGTTGAATCATTGCTTTTTTGGAGACTTTTACTGGCGTGACCAAATGTATTCCGGTTGAAGAAATATTACTTTTCTGACTAAAAAAAAGAAATAATGCAGCATTAAGAAGTATATATACATTCTGTAAACATAGAATCAATGATTTTGTCTAATCTTACTTTGCAAATCAAAAAGTCGTCATTTTATTTCTATCCTACATTTATTTGGTTCTGTGTATTCACTCAATATGCCCCCTCCCCCCGTTTCTTTCTATCACTTGCACTGACTCCCTCACTTAAGCTCCAAGAGGCAGTACTTTGGAAATTCCAGTGTATAGTAAACTGAATGACTGCTGGGAAATGATGTGGGAGTGGGATTCCCTCAATGGCCTATAAAATCCAGAGGAGAGGCTTCACTCCTCACACTTTCACTTCAGCTCCAGCAGCACTTTCTACTTTCTTTGAAAGCTCATCAAAGTCATGGCATTTTTACCCAAAGTCCTTCCTCTGCTGCTGCTCGCAGTAGTTTGTATTCAGCTTAGTGGAGGTAAGACAATTACAGTTTAAAGCTTGTTATTTATTTTGGACTTCTTTTTTTTTTTGTGTGTGTGTGTGTGCAGAATCAGAATCATGCATTTTAAAATAATCTTTCAAGGTTATTCCCCAACAGTTCAAGCTGACGTACGGGACAGATGCTGGTGTGTGGAAAATTTGAAGAAAGGTCTCCGAAAGGACACTATTGAAGAGTTCTCCATTTTACCCAGTAGACCATACTGCAACGAAGTAGAAATCATGTAAGTGTCAATCTGTTAACCTGCATGTGATAAAGCATAATATATGCATGTGATTATATGCAGTGTAGGTATATGCAATGTATTTTGCTTAATGCATAATTAAGACATTAAGGGTGTTTTTAACAGGCTTATACTGAAAACAAGTGCAACATACACTTGAATTAAAGATACATTCTCTTAAAAACAAGTCTTACTATCTTATGCATTGTTGCTTATCAAGGAAATCTATCTTTTTTATTGGCAAAAAGCTCTTCGATTAAATAAATTAAAGTTAAAATGAATAAATTAAAATTAAAATAAATTATTTAATCTATAAATTAGATTAAATGTTTAATAATTAAATAAAATGCCATAAATGACCTTGCATTTCAAACAGTTGCTAAATAGACACACATAGGGATATCAACTTTGTTGACACAATATCATAGACTGAATCGTATTAATTTGATGTGTTTTCAATGTTTGCAGACTGACACTAAAACAGGCGAATAATTCAAGTAAAGGCATCAAGCGCTGCTTGGATCCAAACACGTTGCAAGGAAAGAACCTGCAGTCTTGCTGGAAGAGGTACCGACATTTTTATTATGTCACTGTGTAATTTCATCTATATGTAGATGGATTGTTCTTAGTTCATGTTCACTAAAGTCGTTAACTACACTGTAAAAAGTGAACAGTTGGATCAACTTAAAAAAATTACTTCAATTGGTAACACCTAAAGAAATTAAGTTTACGCAACTTAAATTATCACGTTTTACGTGAGAAAACTTAAATTCTTTAGGTGTTACCAATTGAAGTAATTTTTTTAAGTTGATCCAACTGTTCACTTTTTACAGTGTAATGTTACCTAATGAAAACTTCTTGTAAAGTGTTATCATATATACCCTAAACATGATGGTATACTTAAGAATAACTAGAGATTATACCAAAGTTAAGCATTAAAAAGTTAATGTCCTTAATGCTCTCTAAGACAATTCTCAGGCTAATATTCACATATAGTACATTTCATAAATGCATTAGATTAATGTGACTTTTTTTGTTTGTTTTGCAACAGCAGGAACACCAATAACACCTTCACTTTTAAGATGTCCAATTGCCCAATGACACAAAATGCCTAAAGCCAGAAATGAAAGTACGGAAGAGCAAGGGAAGAACAGAACGGGGGATTTGGAAACTCCAGAGACCCTGCAAGTGGAATTCCAGCCTGTCACATGACCCGGCACTGCCCAATCAAAATCCTGGGATTTGAGAGCTGGCCTCATGCAGTTAATGGGAAATCACAGAAGAGAGCTGAAAACAGCAGGCCGGCTGCCAGTAACCACAGACGCAGATGTTGTCGACAAAAGAGGTTTTGTTATAGAATTCACTTGCTGTATGACTAAAACACTGAATGCATCATTACTCCAAGCAGTATTTAAACTATATTTAAAAGGTTTTATAATGAGTGTATTTAAATTATTGTACATTGTTTAATGTTAACACAGTTACACAATTTCTGTCTGATCAGACCCTTTAATGTTATTTGTGTGGTGTATTAAAATTGATTCATTCATATTACATCTTTTTTTTTTTTTTACATGACGTGTGTCAAAACATGAAGTATATTTTTAGGCTACCTAACAAAATAATATTTTTCCAGTGTGCTTTTGTACGTTTTTTTAAATAAATTGCATAAAGCCAATTTCAAGTTATTTTGCATATTTATTTTCCACCTCCATTATATTTCCCTCTTGATATGAGAATACACGTGTGATTAATTATATAGGAACATGTTAGTTAGCAGTAATGAATATTAGACGTGGAGAAAGGTACTGTCCTCCTGAAGTAACTTGGATTTTACATGAGCTCCATCTGCTGGTCGTGTCTAAAAATGTACACTCAAAACGCCTCAAAGTTTGAAGAATGACAAAATAATACTTTGGCAGATGCTTTTATCCAAGTGCCTTGCTCAAAAGTGTGTGCTTCAAACCTTTAACCATTATGCCACTCCACTAGTCATTGGTTCATTTTCTGCATGCAGATTTTTGTCCCTGAGAAAAAAAAAGCATGAATTCATTAATTATTATTATCATTCATTCATGTATGTATTTACAGTGTTTGCAGACTGACACTAAACATGGAATACATCTGAAAAACCTATAATTATGTCATTGCCTGCATGGACAATGTAATAGGAAAGTAATTAAATTTAAAAATATATTACAAATAGATATTCATTAAAAATTCAAGGTAAGCCAATGAATGACCCTGCAATTTCCCATCACAAATCTACAGCTATTTAGATTTTATATTTACACCCTGTAATGGTCTAGCATGTTCGACAACAGGGTGGACTAAAGGCCCGTTCAAACCAAGGATGATAAATATAACGTTAAGGACATAGTTCTATTGAGTATAAAAGAATAGCGGAGTCCAGAACACGATAGCAGCACAGAGAAAGAAAAGATAGCCTATCGTGAACGATTTTCCCCCAGGTGATGAATGTTAAAGCCAATCAGAATTCATCCTGCTTTAAATAGCACGAGCATTTAAAGCGACAGACGCCAAAACTGCAGCGCGTGCTTAGAATAAACAGAATGATTTCGTCTTGGTGTGGAGGCTGATATAGTAAGTAACCTATTTATTATATTTTAAAATAAAAGTCATCCATGTGAAAATACATGTAAGCAATACAATATCTTTAAAGACATTTTGTGTTACTTCCATCCCGTTATGCGATCATTCATAGTCACTGTCAATACTGTCCTAAAGGGCAGCGGACCACATCTTGCACGGAGGACATAAACTTGGACAGAAGGGTGTGTGTGTGTGTGTGTGTGTGTTCTACTTTCTCTTCTCTCAGGGGAAATCAAAGCTTTTCTCTGGGTTTAACTAAGAGGGAGTGGAGAGAAGAATAGATCCTCAATAAACTTCCACACTGTCAGTCTTTCTGTTTCTCTATCCTTCCACTCATATCTCCCAAGATATACTGCAAAATCAAATTTTGGGCCTGAACTCAAAACAGTGGTGGGCTCAATTATAGAGTTGAATAAACATAAAGTTCTTCAAACTCAAGCAAGCAAGCAGGCAAACAAATAAACAAACAAACAAAATAAATATGCTACTCTGTCTGTTTCAGTTGTAGGAAGAATCTCTTGAAGCCTTGCAGTAGTGGTCCTCCAGTGTTTGGAAAAAAACACATTCTTCTTACTGACTCAATTCAGTTCTTCAAAAGGGCAATCTGCAATTCCAGTCAAGGACTGTTATTGGCGATATGACACAAAATCCCTTTCAAAAAGTAATAGCACTCCCAAACACGCCATCGGGGACAGTTTCCATTTTTTCCAAGACTGACCAGATTACTGAAATTCAGTGATGGTATATTAAAATTTGTGGTTACTTGGGAGATGCTTTTATCTGAAGTGACTTTTTATCTGAAAATCCACCGGGAGCATTCTGGGATAATCCCATCCATGCGCTAAAATCAAAGACCGGGGTTGCGTCTGAAATCACATACTGTCTGAGTATACAGTGCCCTCCACAATTATTGAACCCCCTGGTAAATATGATCAAAATTGGCTGTAAAAAATAAATCTGCATCGATTATCCTTGTGATCTTTCATTCAAAAAATGTGCAAAATTCTAACCTTTCATTGAAGTAAAAGAATTGAAAGTGGGGGGAAAATCACATTATGAAATAAATGTTTTTCTCCAAAACACGTTGGCCACAATTATTGAAACCCTTTCATTAAATACTTTTTGCAATCTCCTTTTGCCAAGATAACAGCTCTGAGTCTTCTCCTATAATGCCTGATGAGTTTGGAGAATAACTGACAAGAGATCAGAGACCATTCCTCCACACAGAATCTCTCCAGATCCTTCAGATTCCCAGATCCATGTTTGTGCTTCTCCTCTTCAGTTCAGCCCACTCATCAGGTCAGGGGACTGAGACGGTCATGGCAGAAGCTTCATTTTGTGCTCCACAACAAATTTTTGTTTTGATTTTGATGTTTGTTTTGGATCGTTGTCCTGATGGAAGATCCAACCACGGCCCATTATAAGATTTCTAGCAGAAGGCGTCAGGTTTTGATTTTTTATCTGTTGATATTTGATAGAATCCACAATGCCATGTATCTGAACAAGAAGTCCAGGACCTCCAGCAGAAAAATATGCCCACAACATTAAAGATCCAATGGTATATTAAATTGTACACATGGGGTACTTTTTATCCTTGTGTTCACCAAACCCATCTAGTGTGTTTGCTGCCAAAAAGCTCTGTTTTAGTCTCATCTGACCACAGAACCCTGTGCCGTTTGAAGTTCCAGTCGTGTCTGACAATTAAATTTGCTGGAATTTGTTTTTGGATGAGCGAGGAGTTTTTTTTTTAAACCCTCCCAAACAACATGTGGGGATGTAGGGGTTGTTTGATAATTTTTTTTTTTAGGCTTTCTGACCCTAAGACTCAACTAATCTCTGCAATTCTCCATCTGTGATCCTTGGAGAGTCTTTGGCCACTCAAACTTTCATACTCGCCGTGCATTAAGACAGTATAGACACACGTCCTTTTCCTGGCAGATTCATAACATCTTTAGTTGGTTATAACTTCTTAATTATTGCCCTGATGGTCAAAATGGGGATTTTCAATTCTTTAGCTATTGTCTTACAGCCACTTTCTAGTTTGTGATGCTCAACAATCTTTTGCTACGCATCAGAACTATATTCTGTGGTTTTACTCATTGTGATGGATGATTAAGGGAATTTGGCCTTTGTGTTTCCTCATATTTAAACTCCTGTGAAACACGAAGTCATAGCTGGACAGTTTCATGTTCCTAGTCACCCTGGTGTACTAAAAAAGGTAAATATTAATGGGAATATACTTCAGAGATATTTTACTCGTAAAAAATTCTAGGGGTTTCAATAATTGTGGCCAACATGTTTTGGAGAAAAACATTTATTTCATAATGTGATTTCCCCCCACTTTCAATTCTTTTACTTCAATGAAAGGTTAGAATTTTGCACATTTTTTGAATGAAAGATCACAAGGATAATCGATGCAGATTTATTTTTTACAGCCAATTTTGATCATATTTACCAGGGGGTTCAATAATTGTGGAGGGCACTGTAGTTGCTATATTTGAATTTACTTCGGAATCGTTAAAAAAAGTATGAAATTCGGACATACTACAACCGCCATGTCAAGTGACCAACCAATGCCAGTTGCATCACTTCACTGCCATTCATAAATCCTCTCTTCTATTCATAAATCCCCTAATTAAGTTTTTGATGTCACAAACCCTCAATATGACAATCCCCTTACAAGGGGCCCTGTTCCTAAAATATAAATATAATATTTTTATGTATAAAGATCCATTTATACAAAAATAAAAATATTTTCACCACCCTATAATCCTATATAAATTTTAAAAATTAAAACAAAAATCTATATTTTTTTCCTGCCTGTTATTATGATACTGTTATATGTTTGAATAATTCCACCCAAAAATATATAACATCATATTTATATATATTTTTATTATTTTTGGATTCCACAGACCCCAAATTTGATGATCCCCTTGCAATATATTACTGTACAAAGACCCATATATAAAAAAAAATTATAATCTGGAAAATGTATATACTTTTGTCTAACTCCTTTAGGTTTGGAGCTCAATAATATCCATATAACAATTTTCGAATATAAATATAATTTCTAATATAAATCAAAGACCCAAGTGCTACAGTATAACCATACTATCAGAGAATGCGGCTCATTCATAGTGCATTTGGCTTATATGATGCTCCTGGTGATTTGTTGTATTGTTTCAAAAAAAATTCTCATTGAACATCTCTCCCATACACAAACTTTGTCACATGCATCTATGCAGTCCATCAAACGGTTCGTTAGATCTGCAAATATTTTATCTATGATGATGAAATACAACCCAGGTGTTGTTGATGCCACCATCAGAACAAAGGAAACTGTAAATCGTATAACGCCGACTTGTATGCAATATTCATGTGTCGCAGTTCAAAACGGCTTTCACACACTGGACAGATTGCCGGGTCAGTCAGGCTGTAAATAATGCTGGACTTCAATTAAAGCAGCTGATGACAAGGCTGAAAACACGCTGCATCAATCAGCTGGTTGCATCTGAGATAATGTCGGACAGTGACACCTCTCTGCGATTTATTTCAGAGTGAAGGACTATGATTTTTTATGTTTCACACATTCTCTTGGGTCAAAGCGAGATCTAATGTCCTATCTTGCCAATCACACTCTCATGGACCAATGTTAGGAAGCTACTTTGAAAATGTAGCTTGTCAAGCTACAAGCTACTCATGATAAAAATTAGTTCAATGACAGTCAAGCGACTTCTGAAAAAGTAGTTAGCTACACTACAGGATACTAGTCTAACAGTTATGTTTAAGTGGTTTGCTTTACTTTATTAATGACTGTTGCTATTTAATCCTTCATCTTCCTTGGAACTAATTGTGACAGAATACTGGACCCAAAAGTGAAGAAAATGGACATCGCAGCCCAGTTTATCAATCACTCTGTCTTGTAGTACACTGCCTGATTCTGTCAACTGGCTGTGAAAACAGACCTTAACGATGAGACACTAAAGTCTCTGTATTGGACTGGAGCCAATTATTATCCCCCCCTTGACGTACCTGACATGAGTGAAGGAACGTGGAGAGAGGCGATCCTCCGATGTCTGCGGCGTTTCTACCCTCAGCTGATGCCAGAGTTAACGGCCACGTCTTTCCCAGAGCTGAGAGTAGTCGCCCAGTCTAATCAGGTGTGTATGCTGGCTTCTACCTATGAGCAGGTGGGAAATAGAGAAGAGTTGGATGAGGATGACAGCCTCCCTCTGTTAATTCCACCCAGTCCACTGGCTAAACCCAGCTCAGAGACTGCTATGCCGTTAAGAATACACCCAACTTGCCTCTGTTTCTCACCTCCTCTGCCTAGACAAGTCGGTCCCTCGACCCCACCTACGATGGTGCCCTTCAGTCCCTCGGCTCCTCTATTGGCTCTTACCTGTTAGTATCCACTGTGGACTTCTAGTTTGCCAGCTCAGCCAAGGTCTGTCGACTCCTGTGTTCCACCTCAGACCTCCAGGGCCTTAGCTCCAACTTCGCCTTGACTCCCCCCTCCCCCGGCTCCACCTGAGATCATCGTCCCATCGGCACCACCATGCTTTCTCGTCCCACCGGCTCCAGCTTGGCTGGAAATTGCCCTGCCTGTGCCGCAGACTTTTGAGGTTACGCCTCTGCACTGCCCTCCAGGGCCCTTGTTGTCACCCGGTCCCTTCAGTTTTTTGGCTCTACCAGGATCTACATACCTTTCGGCTACACTGCTCGTTGTTGGACCACAAACGCTTCCCGGAGGGAGGCGTTCTGTAACCTTTATGTTTAGTTGGTTTCATTTTCATGGACTTTTAGTTTGTTTATCTTTAGTTTCCTTTGTTCTAGGCTGAATCCGAAATTGCCCCCTATACCCTCAAATGGGGTTTAATGGTCAAATGGTCAATTGTTTGAGGGGACAGCCATTTGTAGTGGTGTCCGAAACCATAGTGGACGTTATCGAGTGCACTCATTTAATCCCTCAATGCACCGCAATAACGAGTGTATGGCCGATGTACGCTCAAAGGTTGTCCGAATTCACTCACTCGTTTTCATTCACTCCTTCAAGTGAACTGTATTAGTGGACTAACGTAGGGACTAGTGATTGCGGGTTTAGGGGGCGATTTCGAATTCAGCCCTAGGTTCCCGCCACTATGTGTTGTCATGGTGATTTATTTAATGAGCACAGCTGTCTGCATTGAGTCCATTATCAATGTGTATTTAAGTCCCTCAGTTTGTTTCCTTCATTGTCCGGTATTGTTTGTCTACGTGCTGTTTAGTTTGTGATTACCTTCGGATCAACCTGTTCGCGCTTTACTTTATTAAAGACTGTTGCTACTTAATCCTTCTTCGTCTTCCTTGGAAATTGTGACAATTAGCAAAACTTAACAAGCAACATTAAAGTGGGCAGTATCCTTTTAAAATATCTGATGATATAATTTGGATACTTAAAATATTTAATTAACTTTATATAACTTTTCAGATTATGCATTAAATAGCCATGTTACTCTTTTTAAATCATTGCTTTGAAGTTCACACCCAGTCATTATGCAAATTATTCATTACACTACAGCAATAAAAACATTAATGGTGAATATCTTTATATCACTTATAACAACTTTTAAATACAACAATATTACAACTACTACTACTATTACATTGCATTTAAATGAAGATACAGACCTTTAATAAAATGTTGACTTCTAAAGCACAGCACTGCAGTCAGCCATGCGCTGCGGTGACGGTTGCCAGCTGGACATAAACTGGAACAGTCTGAACATTGTTTCTGGTCACTGACTCTGGTTCTTTTATCCAAGCGGCCGCTTCTTGTGCATCTATCTTTGTGAGGACATTCACTGACACAATGCAATCACTAGCCATCACGGAAAACTTTGCAAGGATAACGATTTCGGATATTGCCATCTTTTTTCCCCCATCATTTTGTCCTCTTAACAAAGGGTGGGGACCACACACACACACACACACACACACACACACACACACACACACACACACACACACACACACACACACACACACACACACACACACACACACACAGAGAAAACGCATCCAGATTCTGATCATCAAATCAGCATATTAGAATCATGTGACACTGAAGACAGGAGGAATGATGCTGAAAATTCATCTTTGCTATCACAGAAACAAATTACAATTTAAAATATTCAAGCAGAAAACAGTTATTTTAAATTGTAATAATATTACATTACAGTTTTAATTATTGTTTAAAGATCAAATAAATGCAGCCTTAGTGAGCATGGGAGACGTCTTTCAAAAATGTTAAAAATACTGGTTTAACCATCACAAGAAGCCAATAAACCACTTTACCAAGTAAGTTCATTGTTAAGATCCTACATTAATTCATTAAAATTTGACAGCAATAACAATACAAGTAGAAAATGTGGCATTTTGGCTGTAGCTATGGTTGAAATGGTACGAATCTACTATTTTTGCAAGTGATAAGTATGCTGCTTCTTACCTCCAGAAAAGTATTATACACTTGTTTATTGAGTAGTATATTTTTGCTTGCTCCCATCTCTATGTATTGAGCTTGTAATGTCACACATTTGCCCAAAGGGGGCAGCAGAGGCACCTTCAAAAACTCATCCTGCATCAATATGCCGAACAAATCTGTCCTCACACTGGTGTGCCCACTGTAAAGGATTGGCAGGTCTTCTGAACTGAATCCATTAACCTTTTAATCTGGTTCTCTTAAAAAAAAAACACACAGGTGACCCATCCCTTGCAGCATCACAAAAGGAGTTGTGTCAGGGTCAGCGGAAGCAAGCCGAGGGCCCAGCCCGCCATTTGTCCACATCAAAGAAGTGTCATCCCCAATCAGACTCTTAGTTATTCACAGGCCCACTCAGAGCCTAAGCGCTGCACCCTGTTGTGGTGTGACCCCGAAACTGATATCCCAGCTCCGGACAGGCGACAAATTGTATAAAAGTTTTGAGCATGGCGACAATAATGTGGTGCAGAAGTCTCTGATAACTTTCTATCACTTGTAAGTAAGTTTTCAGAGGCAATTTGCGTCAAAGCCGACTGTCATAAATGAGCAATGTTGGAGAACACGAGGTGTTTGGTATGTTAGGCCGCGTTTACATTACATGGTTCATGTGACCCAATTTTTTTCCTCACATGTGACACAGATCGGATATGAACTAAGAACGTATAACCAGGAAAAAATGGATTCCGATATATTCTCAGATTGGTTTCAAGCCTAAATCGAACAAATCTGATATGAATCAGAATTTGCGTCTGCCATGTAAGCGGACAGATCGGATATTCACGCCAATGTGAGTCGTACGCCATTAAATAAGCGACGGTGGCAAATGACACCAACCACGATCACATGACTCTTTTCAATGGCGCAATGGAGGATGAAGCCTCAACCCGATGTTTTGCTGACTTTTAAAAATGGTGCGGAATGCAAAAGCTTGTATTATCATTTCATCTGCGTTCATTGCAAATCATCATTTTTACTTCCTTTTCAGCCTAAGCTTTTCTAAATCGGAACTGGGCATCAAGACCTGTTGGGTTGCATGAACTGTTTAGTCTAGTCTTAAAAGTTAGTCATCTATTTGTTTTTCTTCAAGGTTGGTCCTAACTTTTTAAGGTCAGTTACATAAAATGGAAGATTAGTCTAAATCTTGAATTGGATAATTAAGAAAGATTACCACTTGTTTAACTGCCAGTTGGTACTGTGGCCATGAATTAACAATTTGTTCCCATGACTTATATGTCAGCATGTTTTACTAATTAGTTCCTTTGTTTTAAGAAAATTGTGCGCACGGTTTAATTATTCATTCCCTCATTTTACTAAAACGATATATGTATTTTTAGACTGTAAACAAAATTCTGTCCAACTCAACCTGGAGCGTCGCTTTGATTCCCAAATGACTTTCAGGTTTCAAAAGCAACATCTTTGTTCCCGGTGATGTTTGACGATCTTTTGTCGGGCGCAGACTTTTGACACCTTTTGTCAGGCACAGAAATACACCAAAGACGACCAAGAATGTTTTTTGTGTTAAAGTTTGCAACATGCATCCTTTAGAAAGCAGCCCTCCCCTGTCTTTCTCCCCAGCAAACATAAAGAATTCTAGAGTATAAGCGCTCTGATGATTCAAAAGAGACAGAAAACAAGATACAAGCCACCACAACAAAAAGAACAGAAATGAAACGCTACATGACGAGCCGAACGCTGCCAAACCGTGACATACTCTCACAAGTTTCGAGTGACTTAAATGACTCCCAAGGTTTTTCCACTGGAAGAAAGAGAATGATCACGCTTATTAAAAGCAGAGATATCGCAGATCAAGGAGAATTAAAAGGGCAAAAAAGGGAGATGGTACAGATGGAGGAAGACCTTCTCTAGACTCCGAGGGAGATTGAACATCATGATGGGGAATAGAGATTAGAGAGAGAGAGAGACTAGGAGAGTAGAGATCTCAAAGCCCTGTTTCAGCAGATGGAAAGCTCCTAATGAGGAAGGAAGCAATGGACAGGAGATGAAGGTAAGAAAGGGTCAGTGAAAATGAGAATGTACCTACACGACCCAAGGCATTGGATCAGAGATTTATGGTCACTGAGAGATGGAATGAAATCGACTTTTATAAGGAGAACTGAGATGGGGTGTGTGTGCCTGGAGAGCGCTAAATAGCTTTGGAGGATAAATGTCAAGGAACAACCTGAGAGGAACTCCGTGTAAAGTTATATAGTAGATCTCAACCTTCTGGGTTTTAGTAGCTTAAAGGGGTCATATTGTGAGGAATCAAATTTGCCTTGATCTTTTCAAATAAAAGAGGACTATGAACACGTTCTGTGTCTTTCAGGACTCAAAACTTCCTCCACAGTTCAAAGAGAACATTTATTGAAACTAAGCTGCAACGGAAAACTGAACATATCTGAACAAATGATGTCCACGTTTACAAATCAATCTGGTTTTCATAAATGTAGCCTGCAGGACAGCATTGTACGACATTTGTACAACAAATTGTACAACCATTGTACAACAAATGATAAGAGTAAAATACATGCTGTTCTGGATATTCCTTAGCGTGCAACAATGAAAATGACAGATAAATTGAACGATAGACAGATAGAAAGACAGAAAAACAGATATATAGACAGATAGATGATAGACAGAAAGATAGATAGAATTACCTGTAGCAGATTTATACAGGTGGAGCTGGGGAAGGTGGAGGGTTTCTGAAGTGCACTGCAAACTGCTACAGCAAACGCTGACCAAGTATTTGAAGGTTGAGCAGAGAGCTCATTGGCTGCTGATACAGCAGGAACCAATCAACTGTGCCATATAGAGAATGATGTGATTGCAAGCAGATTGAGTTAAGGACCTATTAGCCAGCGCCATCTAGAGTTTCATGACAGAGCTTTGTATATATGGATAGATTTCATTTTTTTTTTTGTGAACCTGAAACATTGTGCAGGGTTCCTACACCTTTTGGCCAAATTAAATTACAACTTATGAACTAATTAAATTATTTATTAGTACACATATACACTCACCTAAAGGATTATTAGGAACACCATACTAATACTGTGTTTGACCCCCTTTCGCCTTCAGAACTGCCTTAATTCTACGTGGCATTGATTCAACAAGGTGCTGAAAGCATTCTTTAGAAATGTTGGCCCATATTGATAGGATAGCATCTTGCAGTTGATGGAGATTTGTGGGATGCACATCCAGGGCACAAAGCTCCCGTTCCACCACATCCCAAAGATGCTCTATTGGGTTGAGATCTGGTGACTGTGGGGGCCATTTTAGTACAATGAACTCATTGTCATGTTCAAGAAACCAGTTTAAAATGATTTGAGCTTTGTGACATGGTGCATTATCCTGCTGGAAGTAGCCATCAGAAGATGGGTACATGGTGGTCATAAAGGGATGGACATGGTCAGAAACAATGCTCAGGTAGGCCGTGGCATTTAAACGATGCCTAATTGGCACTAAGGGGCCTAAAGTGTGCCAAGAAAACATCCCCCACACCATTACACAACCACCACCAGCCTGCACAGTGGTAACAAGGCATGATGGATCCATGTTCTCATTCTGTTTACGCCAAATTCTGACTCTACCATCTGAATGTCTCAACAGAAATCGAGACTCATCAGACCAGGCAACATTTTTCCAGTCTTCAACTGTCCAATTTTGGTGAGCTCGTGCAAATTGTAGCCTCTTTTTCCTATTTGTAGTGGAGATGAGTGGTACCCGGTGGGGTCTTCTGCTGTTGTAGCCCATCCGCCTCAAGGTTGTGCGTGTTGTGGCTTCACAAATTCTTTGCTGCATACCTCGGTTGTAACGAGTGGTTATTTCAGTCAAAGTTGCTCTTCTATCAGCTTGAATCAGTCGGCCCATTCTCCTCTGACCTCTAGCATCAACAAGGCATTTTCGCCCACAGGACTGCCGCATACTGGATGTTTTTCCCTTTTCACACCATTCTTTGTAAACCCTAGAAATGGTTGTGCGTGAAAATCCCAGTAACTGAGCAGATTGTGAAATACTCAGACCAGCCCGTCTGGCACCAACAACCATGCCACGCTCAAAATTGCTTAAATCACCTTTCTTTCCCATTTTGACATTCAGTTTGGAGTTCAGGAGATTGTCTTGACCAGGACCACACCCCTAAATGCATTGAAGCAACTGCCATGTGATTGGTTGATTAGATAATTGCATTAATGAGAAATTGAACAGGTGTTCCTAATAATCCTTTAGGTGAGTGTATAACAACCACAGAAATCTATGAAAATCGCAACTTTAAAATATGTTTCCAAGTTTCCCATATCCACAGGAGCCCTGAATGCAATACAGACTTTGTAAATTGGATGCTAATGAAGGATGGTGCAGCGCAAAACTATAGTCAGCAAAGCCACAACTCACAAGTTTGTGCTAAAAACGTCCTGTCCTTAAAGGAACAGCAGCAAAAATGTTCCATTATTAATTCTAAGAGTCAGAGAATGAACCTTACATGAATATAAAAAAAATTTTTCAACTATGTGGTCCTGTTCATCGTGGGCAGCGATGCACCAACATTATTGTTCGGACATGAACCTCTGAAGGGTATTTTCAGTCTCAGGAGAATAAAAATCACCACTGACGTCAAAGGACGGCTGACCGTAGTGTTCAACACCAGCAGGACGTCAGACCTCACCTGAAGCTATTGTAGCTTTATTATTGACCCTGAAAGTTTCTGCTAACATGGCTTTACCTTGGGGCTCCTCCAGAGAAAAAAAAAAGATCAAAGCAGAACCGACGTGAAGCTGGTTAGTCCAGCGTTAAGTGCATGGGCGACATGTCCAAAGACGTTTCATAAATCCCTGAATGATGCACATTTAGCTTTGCCCTCATCGTTGAGCGTGCAGACCTCCGTCGACTGGGGTTCAAACAGCCACAGAGTTAGACCTGAGCTTTGACATCCAGTGACTTTCTCTACAGCAGCTGTGTGGATCAGCCCCAGGGTAGCTGAGGTAAAGACCAGGTCAAAGCGAGGTGAATGTTGAATGAGGCGTGATATGCCCACCAAAAACACATTAGAAACATTAGAAGAGCTGGATAGTTAGCATTTAAAAAATTTACTGATTTTTAGTTTGCAAGGTTTGAGGTGATTTTACATAAAGTCTGATTATAGTGTAAATACATTTCTGATTATTTCGTCTTCACTTTAAAGGGATGGTTCGGAGTAAAATCAACCTAGGGTCCTTTGCACCATGACCTCGAGCCAAACAACCCCCCAGAAGCTTTTTTTCCCTTGGTCAAACATTATTAAAGTTAGAGCTTATTTAGAGATATCAGCCAAATGGCTTAATGCAGGCGCTAATGGATCCTATGATGTATCTCGTAAATTACCCCACTAATAATGCCCAGAATGGTACCAAACTTCTACAGTAGTACAAATGGGTTCTGTACTCATACAACGAGGCATTGGAAAGTTTGTAAGTACATCAGGAGTTTATTTAAATAACACTTGCCTGATGGCTAATGCTATCGCTAACCCGGACGTCGGCGTCACTTCAGTGGTTTGGGAAAAGCCCGTAAAAAGTCCTGGCAGAAAGCGATGCATAGGGATGTAGTGTAATGACGAATTATTATTTTTGCCGAAGTGTTGACAACTTAGTGTTAACTAATAATAGTTGCTGGTACTACCAACAAAATATTAGTGCATTCCTGGAACTGGGCGACGTTACACTACATCCTTATGCATCGCTTTCTGCCAGGACTTTTACGTGCTTTTCCCAATCCACTGAAGTGACGTTGACGTCCGGGTTAGCGGTAGCATGAGCCGTCAGGCAAGTGCAGGCATGAAAACTGGTCAGGGGTAAAAAAGGTGAGAAGGATACGGCAGCAAAAAATCCAATCCAATCAACTTTATATATATAGCACATTTAAAAAAAACAAGGTTACCAAAGTGCTGCACAAAGAATAAATAGAAAATATAATAACACATAAAACATATAAAATATGGGGGCCATTTTAATGTGTGGAGGCAAGTATTTACACAAAACACACAGAATGAGATTATTTTTTCTTTTTCGCCTGAACCAGAATCTCAAGGGCCCATTTTCTCTGTTTAGCAGCATGTCTCAGCCTTGCCCTCTTCTCCTCTTCAGCCGCCTGTTTTGTGAGATCCTGAGCACTACTGGATCTTTTGCAGTGTATCACTCTCTCCTATCTCTCCGTGTGAAATATTCATTGAAAAGATTTTCTCACGACTTAAAAGTATCAACTGATCATTGGCATGATTGAAAACAAGTTATGACTAGAAAAATTAATATACAATGTAACAATGACAAAATAGTAGTAAAATAAAGTGAAGTATAATATAAATATATATTTTTGAATGTCTCATATGCTCATCAAGGCTGCATTTATTTGCTCAAAAATACAGTTAAAATATTAATATCCAGATTTTTTTTTTTTTTTTTACGATTTTAAATAACCACATTCTATTTTATTATATTTTAAAACGTAATTTATTCCTGTGATCAAAGCTGAATTGTCAGCATCATTAATCCAGTCTCCACTGTCACATGATCCTTCAGAAATCATTCTAATATGCTTATTTACTGCTCATATTATTTACATACTTAATATGCAATTATTATTGGTGCTCAGTAATTAATAATGATTCTTATTATCAATGTTGAAAACATGCTGCTTAATATTTTTTTGTGGGATTCTCTGATGAATAGAAAGTTCAAAAGAACAGTTTTTTATTTGAAATAGAAATCTTTTGTAAGATTATACACTTTTTTAATCAATTTTATGCATCCCCGCTAAATAAAAGTATTTTATTTTTTAAACCTTACTTACCACAAACTTTTTAATAGTTATCACATTTACCAGATACATTTTCAGCAGCAAAATCTGTTTTCAACATTGATAATAATAAGACATTTATTTTCACATCAAACATTCATCTTGGTGTGAACAGGCCTTTACTTTCTTGTCTTCATGTTTAAATACAGAAGGTGTTTTTTGACCAGAATAAGTTGCAATGTTAACTGTTTGTGAAGAAGTCCTTTGAAAGAGTCCTATAAAAGTAAGTTTCGTAAGTGCACGAGCAGGACAGTGGCTTGTGTCCAGACTGTCCTTACAGGTTGATCACTGAATGTCTACAATCTCAATATTGATCTGCTGTCCAATGAGGCAAGACTGAAGGCTTGAATGTTGGGAGCTCTGAAGTGGAAAACTGTCTGCATTTGCTGAATGACCGGGTCAAAGTGAGTGTGAAGTACTCGATTACAGTATCTGGCAACAAGACTGTTGTGTTGGGCTAAAAGATAAAGCTCAAAAATGGTCCAAAACACACCACAATTGCATGTTTTATAACAGTGTTTCTCATTGATTTGTTTGTCACTGTTATCAGTAAATAGTTTTTTTAATTGAAATGATTACAATTAACATCTAATGGAAATATCGGTATCACTTTAAGGTACATTTTTTTTAACACTAGTTAACTACATCAATAAACACAACTAAAAATACTTCTAAAAGCATATTTTAACATTAGTTCAAGTTAATTTCAACATTTACTAATACATGATTAAAATGATTAAAACATTGGATCTGTTAATATAATCTAATGGACATGAGCTGACATGAACCAACAATGAACAGCTGCATTTGTTTTGACGTTAACAGATCAATAAATGCTGTAACAAATGCAATGCTCATTGTTAGTCAAGTATGGGATAATATTTATTTTGCTATAATAATTGGTTGGATGTATATCATCCTACTTATTACATGGCTATTTGCCACATAAGTAAATAAATAATTAGCTTTTTAAATGCAAAGCTTCCCCGAACAAAAACAGTTCCTAGCATGCAGCTTTGAGCCTAGATGAATGACCAAGTTAAATGAGTCATAACCTGTAATTTTCACGAATCAATGTATGTTATGATTGCCTAACAATTATACACTGGCCGGGAAGCCGATATTTAAAAGTGAAGCGTTTGTTTACCCCTGGGTTCGTAAACCAGCCCACGTGCACTCAAATACGAGATTTTAATTTCTGCCCCGACTTGACGTCAAGACGGGGCAGGATATACCATATATGGACACTGCAGACCTATGCTGCAGGAAGCCCTGCCCCTCTCCCCCTCATATTCAGTCGCGAAAGATGCAGAAACGTAGTGCACACGTGAGTTGCTCTGTTGTTGACTGCCAGAATCAACATGTAAATGTGTTTTCTCTCTCAAGAACGGACCAAGCTGTCAGGGACCAGTGGATTAAATTCATTTTTAATGACGCGGTTCCTACAACCCTTCCCACTGGCTTAACGTTAGGTGTCTGTGCTAATCATTTTACGCCGGAATCGTTCACAAATTTGGGGCAATATCAGGCGAAGTTGGCATCGAAGCTCCGTTTGGAAAAAGGGGCCATTCCAACAATCAGAGACTTGCCTGCAATTGAAACGGTAAGACTGTGTTTTTATTGCTCTACTGTGTGTAACAAACAGCAGCTAACTGCTAATGCGGCTATTGTATGCTAGCGGGAGTATTAGCTTCGAGGTAAACATGGGAAATGGCTGCTACTTTGCAAACAACAAATGACTGAGATTGCAGTTACATTTAAAGTTACGCTAACTGAGCATGGCAGTCATAGTAATGAGAAATCAGAAAAAACTTGCGCCATGATGTCATTTTGGAATGATATGCTGAAGCGTTACCTGCGGTGTCAACCCCCCTCCTTCCTGCCACCAATCAACGCGCCCCTCATTTGCATTATTAAAATGACCGTCCACGACAGCCAAAATATCGCATCAGATCTCACGAGACAATAATGCCTTTAGAAATAAGGGTCAGAGGAGCTCTGTGTTTATTTTTTTTCCACTTTTCTTTTTTAGAAGGGCCTGAAAGACTATAATAGAGCGTGGGTATCCAAGGTAATACTAGGTTATGACTCCTTTAAAAAAAGATGGACATAACTATATTAACGTACACACCAATACACAATAATGTTATGTTAATTACAAGCACACTTCAGTTTTGTCGCCTGCCACTTTAAATGCTGGAGCTTTTTAAACCAGGATGGATTCTGATTGGAATTATACATTTCTATGGCAACAAAATCAACGCCAAAATGAATCTGCAGCAGTCAGGTGGTACAAGTCGGTACCACCTGACAAGTTTTCCGGGTTGTAATTACAAGTTCTATGAGCATACAAGTGAACGCTCAAAATCTCGTAATTGCGGTAATTCCGACATGGCGTGGATGCACTTTAAAGGGATAGTTCACCCAAAAATAAAAATTATGTCATCAATAACTCGCCCTCATGTCGTTCCAAATCCATAAGACATTCGTTTGACTTCGGAACACAGATGAAGATCTTTTAATGAAATCTGACAGAATATTTGGTAAATTTGTGGTAAATTAATTGTTTTTTGCACTCACGTTACTTTATTAAATTGATGTTAAACCACTGGAGTCGCATGGATTACTTTAATGATGTCTTTACTACCTTTCTGGGCCTTGAAAGTGGTAGTTGGGTAGACTGTCAATGGAGGAACAGAAAGCTCTCAGATTTCATAAAAAAAATCTTCATTTGTGGTCTGAAGATGAACGAATGTTTTAGGGGTTTGTTACAACATAAGGGTGAGTAATTAATGACAGATTTTAAATATTTGAATATATTCCTTTAAATGACCTCGGAATGTCACGACTGACCAATCAGTATCGAGCATTTCAGAGAGCTGTGCAATAATGTTAGTTAATGCAACTAATGGGACATTATTGTAAAAAATTTGACATTTAACTCCACATGTAAAATTGAAAGAAAGAAAGAAAGAAAAACTACAACAAAATGAATTTTCTGCACATGCTCACCTTTCTCACTTCGCAAAATGATTCCCGGTGACTCTTTCACTGCAAATTGTTTTCACCGTTAAAGCTTTTTTACACTGCCTCCATGCCTCCCAACAGGACGAACCCCACACTGCTATAAAACAAGAATTGTGTACATCTGGTAAGCACAGCTTGGTTTTTATTTCCAGTTTTGCAACACCATCATAAAAGAAAGGGATGCAGCTTATTACCTAACCCTTCTTTGAGTTTATTTTGGTGCAGTGTTGGACTGGCTCAGATTTTTCTTCTTCTCTGAGTTGCAGAGATCGTCACATAATGGCCTTGAACCGCTTCGGCTGAACGCTGCTGTCGACTCGTAACGCTCCACTGACAACAGCATGAAAGGCTCAGCTAAAGATGCTACGCCGACAACAGAGAAAACTATGGCTATGTGAGGGGAGAAAATGAAGGGGGCAAGAGAATACAGCAAACATCACCACTTTAAAGACATTTAAAAATGTCTCCAGGGACTTTTAAAATATGCTCTATGTAAAATGTTACGCGTGTACATCTGAAGTCGTTGCTAGTGCCTGGCTGAACAGTTTGTCAAGGCTGAAAGCTCTCAAAGTGATAAAACAGTGTATAAAACGGCCTTCTCGTCCTCATTCTGTCCTCAAAGAATGAAGCCAAAAAGTCATAGAAATGGGTAATACAATAGTGATTACGCATTTGACCACAAAGCCACATAAGTACCTTCTGCCATTGATTTTGTTCAGCCAAGTACAAAATCACAAATTCATCAGACGGTAAAGTCTCTGAGTGCTAACGTATGTGTTGGACCGCTAACAGGCATTACATGCTAATTTTGTACCTGGGAAAGAGCATGAAGGATGTTTTCAGATTAGCGGCCTAATGGTACAACTGATGTGGGCAAATAAACCCATTGCCACGTCTATCTGTTTGCAGCACTGTGAAGTTATCAAGCCTGGTGACACAGATACTTCATGTTGAAACTTCATGTTGCATAAGTAAATCCTTCATTAAAAAGGGAACACAAAAAGAGAATTGTTAATGAATATGTAGCTGTTTATATGTAGACATAAGAGACATAATGACAATGACAGTGCCAAAAAACATCAAAGTAGTCCATACAATACGAGCACTATATTCCAAGTTTTTAGAAGTATGTAATATATATTGTTCAAAAGTTTATATATATATATATATATTAGTGTTGTCACAATACTAGAATTTCTAACTTCGATATGATACCTTGAAAAATATCGATATTCGATACCATTTTCGATACCACGGAGAAAAAAACTAACACAATATTAAGGGGGTATTTTTTTATTTAAAGCTAAATATAACAAGTCTAGAACATGACAATGATGTATATTTTACATGAAGAAAAATGTCCTGAGGTAGTGCACTTGTTCAAAAGCATAAATGCTGGTTAATACATTAACGTTATTTGATGAACAGATTTAAACGCAAACGTGTGTGCATCACACGCGAAAACAATGCTCACTGGATCGACATCAAGTCAAGTCACCTTTATTTATATAGTGCTTTTGTGGAAATTGCAGTAATTTGCAAGAGACAACTTCTCACTTTGAGCACACGAATGCGTGTGTCGTTTATTTTACAAGGTAAACAAAACCACGGAAGAATGGCGCTGAACCGCGTCCTAAGTAATCACGCCTTCCCCTCATCTTAAAGGGACCGCGATCCCTGAACAGTTATGCAGAAAAACAGTGTACAGAACTACACTTAATAACAAAGGTGAATTATGTCTTTCACATTCACTACACTTTTAACAATACAGATTGTGTCAAATCACTTAACAGTATCAAATTGGAGGAGAGTGTCAGTAATGTATAATAAGATTAAACATTCAATTTTCAGTTAAAGGCATTTCATTATTGAATTCAGAGATGTCATTGTCTAGCTCAGTTTAGTTTAATTAGTATCTGTGTAATCAAATTGATATTTGCTAATGAAGGCAAATTGCAGAATTAAATAATAATTCTTGAATAAAGTTAAATAAGCACAAGTTAATTCACGGAGGAACATTAACCCTTTCACGCATAGTGGTCACTACAGTGGACAGCTATTAAAAATGCATTTTCTTGAATTTGCACGGGTTTTTATGGCAAAGTTGCACATCAATCTCTTCATTGGACCCTTGTGCATCATCCTATAAATTGCAATCAAGTGGCAAGCCTTTGTGTTTCGATTTTTCCCCCCTCCAAACTAAGATGGCCAAGGGTCAGTCAGACATGCCAAGTTGCTCCAGAATATCCACCCATTCCTTCGAATCTAGGAGACTCTTGGAGGTAAAAAAAATATTGCAGCATCAAGCAATATCTAATGAGGCATATCACAGTAAAATTTTCCAAGTTTTGATTTTAGATTGAGAGAAAACTCTGATTAATCACATGTCCACTGTAGTGGACGTCATGCATCAACTGCTATATTTCAGCTACAATTCATAATTATAATGTGAATATTGTTTTTGAAATTTAAAACTTAAAAACTTAATCTGCAGTGACTTTTTTACTGTAAATAAATGTACTTGTATTATTAGAAAGTAATTTTCATTGACATTGAAAAAAGTCTGACAAAAGTATGACACTTGTAATGCATTACTTTATTTGTTAGATCAAAAAGTAATCTGATTTCATAATGCACGTTATTGTAATGTGTTTTTTTACTCATAACATCAAAAAGTAATCTGATTACGTAATGCATGTTACTTGTAATGTGTTTCTTTACTCATAACATCAAAAAGTAATCTGATTACATAATGCATGTTACTTGTAATGCGTTTCCTTACTCATAACATCAAAAAGTAATCTGATTATGTAATATGCATTATTTTAATGCATTTCTTTACTCATAACATCACAAAGTAATCTGATTATGTAATGCATGTTACTTGTAATGCGTTTCTTTACTTGTTACATAAAAAAGTAATCTGATTAGGTAATGCACATTACTTGTAGTTAATTACCTGTTAGATCAAAAAGTAATCTGATTAGGTAATGCATGTTACTTGTAACACATTACTTTACTTGTAACATCAAAAAAGTAATCTGAATGGGTCATGCATGTTAGTTGTAGTGCGTTACCCCCAACACTGATCATTTCAGATGAGATTGAAAAAACGTATCGCTAGGTTTTCTCAGAGGAGGGCTATGATAGAAATGTGCATGTCCATCTTGAACATAATCAGAATTATCAGCTAATAAGGGTAAATCTCCATACTCTAGTGCACTGGAGGGAACATCTGAGTGGTTTCCACAGTTGTACCTTGACAGACTGTAGAAAAATCTGATGGAATCATGTCCTCATGTTCTGATATCAAAGATACGCCAAGTGCAACTTGTATGAAGTTGTATGAAGCCTTTGCAATATTTTGCATTTAGATTTTTTGTATATATTTTATAGTTTTCACATGATTTGATATAATTGTATTGATTAGTTCGTTAAATTCACATACTTTATGTGTTTGATTATTGTCTTATATTAAATCTAGTACATCTTAAGTTTAAACCAAATGCATGCTGTCCACTCAAGTGGACATCTGAAGATCTCTTTGAAAAATTTGTAAAAAAATTAAATAAAAATCAATTCTTGTTTTTCATGCCCTAAGAGCAATAAAAACACATAGGAAAAAAATCCTGACTGAGGATATCATAATTCATGCATGAAAGGGTTAAGCAGAGAGCAGCAACGCGCCGACACACACACACACACACACACACACACACAGAACGGAACGGAGATCGCGGCGCACACACGGAGCGGAAAAGACCTAATCATGAAAGCTGCGCGAGAATGAAACCTGATCGCCAAACCCGGAGGGGCGGGACGGCATATTTTCGGCCTTTTCAATAGCAGCCGCAAAGGAAATCATTAAAACGAGGCAAAAAAAAAAAAAAAAAAAAAGTGCTGCGTTAATTGCGTTATTTATTTTTAACGCGTTAAACATTTAAAATTAATCGCAAAGATTAACGCGTTAATTCCCCCAGCCCTAATATATATATATACACACACACACATATTTTTCCCCCTCACATCACTGATTGCAGACATGCAAATGACATTTAAGAGCTACCACTTAGAAGACTACCTCTGAATAATAGCTCGAATGTCAATCAGTTCCTCATACAAAGCTATGATATGACTTCAGAAGACTAGACTACCTAGATTGTTATTGTTAATAATATGTTTGTATTCATTCACCTGTTTCTCTTCATCAAGGGTGTTCTGATGACTACGGCTCAGTGCCCTATACACTGCTGTATGCTCTCTAGGTTGGGCGGCACTCAGCAGCCTTTGTTTCTGAGCCGCCTGTGTCTTCAGATGCCATTTTGCATCCATCAGCTGCCCTGTGGGGAAGGGGAAATGTAAATTTCAAACCAGAGAGGTGGGAATTAGGAGACAAAATGCATGTAGGGACAAATAAAAGAGGAAAGAGCGCCCACATTCTGCTCCACCTCTTACATGTCTCTTCTGCAGCTGAGCAATCTCTCTCTCCTCCTGAAACTGAGCACTCATGCACTGACTCATTCGGTTTTTGTAAATCAAAATTAAACAGATCAAATTAAGTGCTAATTAACTTATTATTTAGAAAATAATAAGTTAATAAGTAGCACTTTAAATTAAGTGCTAATTAACTTATTATTAAAAATAGCATTCCAACTATTTTTACTTTGTATATTGAGTCAAGGAAATGTCCTTTTGTGAAACAAATATGCACTATTTAAGGACATCAGAGCACCACAGGGCTTGAACTGATGATTAGGCTTATGTTTTAATGTTTCATCCTTCAGCACAACAGTATTGTTTTTGACGAGACTTTGTACGATCTCTATAGCTCTAGGCTGAATAGAGTATTCCAGCAGTGTTGTTCAGAGACAGAGGAACACCAGAGGAGCAGCGACATCTGTGCAGCTTCAAAGTGTGCTGCGGTGCGACAATGATCTCTCACTCATTTGGACTTTTGAATTTTTTTGAAATGTCACAGACCTTAATTCAGCCATTTAACCAAAAACCCATTGACTTTGGGACGATGGAGTCAGAAGTGCTAAAACCTGTTTCCGCATTTTGGCCTACAAATTTACATCATACCTACACTACTCTATATAGAGATACAAGGTTTCAGCCAGACAGCGATGATATATTCTTATTTGTTGCATTTCTTTTTACTTATTTTTTGGAATGTTTTAATTTTCCATGGCACACCTGACAACCTGTCACGGCACAGTGGTTGGGAAACACTGCTCTAGAACACCATGCCGAGAGCAGCACTCTCTGTTTGCAGTGAATGCGGTTTAAATCTCTTGTGGAAGATCAGTGTGAAGACTCCGAACACAGCAGTGCTTGGCTAACCATGGAGTGCAATAGTTCTCTAAAAAAAAACATTTCGCTGTCTGTCTTTCCTCCGTGTGGTATGGTAATAAAATGTGAACTTCTTTTATCCCTCAGGTCTTCTGCATTTATTTTTGTGTTTCTTTATTAATTTGGGCCTTTATTTTGTTTCCTTAGTGGGTGTTGTGTGTCTACAATACCTTGTGACAGCCATTTTATTTTGAGTTGTTTTTGCCCTCTGAATTGTTCCCAACCTGCTGGAATGGCGTTCAGGTTGGAACAATATTTCAATCCTTCACTTGTGCGATCCATGTGCTCTTCGTTCCCTGCTTAAACTGAGGGCTGCGGGAGGGGCCTACCAATATAAAGACAAAATAAAATAAGATGAATTTCCATTAGTCAATGGAATGGCGGGTTTGAATGTTTACAATTATCGATGGAAATGTGTTATTTAGCCTAGGGCACCAAGTGAGACACGCTCCCCCCCCCAACCTCAAGAAATAATAATAACAGCATTGCATACCCCTCAAGACACGAGTCCAATAAAGTTCGTTTTTTCTTTGTCCTACATTTAAATACAGAGGATCAGAGACTCAAAATTGATTTACCTGTTCAAATTAAATTTCCCTGTATCTATGCAACTGTGAAATTAGTTGTAAGTGCACTATACAAAAATAATGAAAACAGAAAAGGTTACTATAGCACCTCGTAGAATTGCGTGACTCCAGTGGACGTGGGTGTCTTGCACAGCAAATGAGCTTCTGCAGGTGCCACAAATTAGATGAATAAAGCTTTCCTGAAGAAATATATCATGGCTTTAATAGTACATACTGTATAGAAATAATATGATAAAGGACTTTTTGAAAAGTTTAAGTTAATTGGAGGGATTGTTTACCCCAAAACGAAAAGAATGCAATTTACTAATCCTCAGTTTTTATTAAAAAAAGAGTTGGCAACCAATAGTTTTTTCTATATTTGCTGAAATGAAAATTCACAGGAATAAATTGCAATTATTAAATTGCAATACAATTTTACTGTTTATACTATATTTTTGGGTTGAGCATGAGCATGGGAGACCCCAAACGTTTCAATGTATATGTTACAGGTTAATGGAACCAGAATTATTGATTTATACAAAAGTATATAAAAGACCAAAAATCAGAGTTCAGCAGAAACTAAAACTTGATAAGGAATCACCAGCTCACAAGTTCCTCCAAATTACAGAGTCTCATTTATAATTCACATCGTTAGTGGGAGAAATCCAAACAGCTTCGCATTTTGTTGTCTGAGCGCGGGCTGCGTCTTATTTATAAGTGTCGAGTGTGTGCAGATGTGTGTGTTTGTGTGAGAGCGTGTTCCACTCTGCTCTTTTAAGAAGGGAAGTGTGTCTCATTCATGAAAGATTCATCCCCTCTTTGAGAGGATTTAGCACTTTTCTGCTTCACCCCACCATACTTTGCATTGTTTATAAAGGAATATGCTTTGTGCTGGGCTTTTCAAAACTGAGGCTGCTTTGGCACTTTTACAAAAGGCACAATATAAAACTTCACCCAATCCGTTCCTTCTTACTTCGCTTCTTTTTTTCCTCTAGTTTACAACCAAGGGAGACGCAAAAGGAACCTCAAAAGGTTGCTCTGTGCCACATGGTTGAACAAAAAGGGCCAAAAAGGAGAACCAAGCCAATCAATGACTGACAAAAGGTGGATTTCGTTTCTTCAGCCTAAAGCTGAAATGGGTCACTGAAGCCAAGTCAATGTTTTTGCATGGTCTACACAAATATGAGACCATGTTTGAATAGCTCTGACCCATCTGTGTATGTTTGGGCCATTTCCATCTTAATGTTTGAAGACTGAACTATGAAAATTAAACTGAGAATGAGTGTTGCAGCAGTTCATGAAGTAATGCATATTGTGAACCGCTTCCTGATCACGTCGTTCTTGAATTCCCAATAAAAGTGTTCTGACTCTCTGGTAAGGAGAAACTTATAATGAATAATGAAAAACCAAATGAAACCTATTCCACCACAAATTAATATCAATTTCATTTCAAGTGAATGCCTAACTTTAAACCAATTTATTCAAACTAGACATCACAGAAAACTGGCTTCTTCAAGTGAAAAACAACTCTAGAATGTAAGAAAAGCTAAATGACTTCAAAGAGACACCTGGTCTATGTATGAGTCATTGTTTTGACTCTTCGGAGACACTCTACCAGATAATATCCGCGTGATTGGTCATTTTAAGCTTAATGGCCACTGGCTCGTTCATTGGTGAATGCTTTAATCGCTGTCGGCAGCAAATTAGTGTGACGCACAGGAGACCAGACACACGGCTCTGTAACTGCAGATTGTAACTCCTTGACTGAAACGCATTAGTAAAATGATAATCCTTTGAAAATGCCTTTAAATATATGAATAGGGCTTCTATTTCAAAGAATCCGTTGACCATCTTGACTCTTATTCACAAACTCTTCTGATGGATCAGATGATCTCACAAGTCATGACACATCCTTTACATCATGCAAATTATTTCAGATCACTTCTGCAGATCCAGAAAAACTGATTTTGCATGCATCAACATCAATATTTTGCAACCTCAAAACATTTCAATGGTCCACTTTAGACATTCTACTAATAAGAAGTAACTTTGCAACTACGTCATCTACCAGTCATTAGAGTATACGACTGTCTGCTTAATCGCTAACACTTCTTTATATTAATGCTCCTCAACGGATTTTCAAAGTAACTTTGCAACTACGTCAACTTATTCTAAACTAACAGTAAACTAATACTCCAATTATAGTTAGTTGGCATGTAGTTGCAAAGTTACTTATAGTCAGTAGAATATAATTATATATTACACAATCCTGATGTGCTCTGGATAGCCAAAGTTGTGCCTTTGATGGATTTTACACAATCTTACTCGTGAATCACGAGATCTAAAGTCAGGATAATAGAAATTGATTAAACTCACTTGGCTGATGTGTTTAATATGTGCAAGATCATGTTCAATTAAGAAGTAATTGGTTAGCAACTCCCTGTTCCCTGGGGGTCAACTCCATTTAACACTTCACGCTTTAAATAATGTAATAATTGCATTCCAATGTCAGCTCCAGCCACATTTACGTTCCAACAATTACTTGGTACAATGCGCACTCACTGTCTCCACTTTGTTGCCATTAAGAACTCCAAATGAATTTACGGCCTCAGTCAATGAGTTTATCAAAACCCAACAACGATGATATTAATAGAGTTAGAATGTCACTGACCATATAAAAAAATTGGACTTGCTCATGAAGAAGCGGAAGAACAGTAGAGGCCACTTCTACAGTTTTAACAATAATGTTGCCAATAATCTTTTATTGTATCAATTAAAAGCTATGAAAAAAGAACTAATGAAATGATATGTGGGCAAAGTATTCAAGTCAATAAAACAGGTGATCTGGAACAGATGTTTCTTGAAGTATTGAATTTTTTCAAACATTTGACACAAAAAATTAAATAAATTAATTAATTAATGCATATAAATCTACACTTCTCATTATATCACATTTAGGATTTATAAATTATCAAGTCATTATATGCTAAATGTCATTTGAGGAATAGGATTGGAAACCCCTGGTTCACAAGCTGTTTTATTGACGTCTTTCCAAGGTTGAAACACTAATTGAGTGATTACATGAGACATGATACGGATTTCAGTAAGCTGTACCATTATCTTTTAACATTCCTTCTGCTGTTCATTCATGTTTATTTAGTTCTGTAACTAGTAGTAAAGTGAAGGAGAATCGACTCTTTACTACGATCTGTCACGCCACATTAAAGGTACAATATGTATGACTTTTGGGTAACACTTTATTTTACAGTGTCTTTGTTACATATGTTACATGTACTTACCATATAATAACAGTAAATTATGCATAATTACATGCAACTAACCTTCAATCAAACCCTAATCCTACCCTAACCCTATAGTAAGTACATGTAGTTAATTAATATTACTCAGTACTTAAATATATAATTACACTGTAACAATGACACCTTAAAATAAAGTGTAACCGACTTTTGTAATAAAATATTCAAAAAACACTTTCACAGTGTGACACATTTCATGCAGTTGTGTACTTACATTATGCCAAAACTTCCCAAGGATTTGTAAATCCAGCGAAATTCCAGTTTTTAATAATAGCTCATCCCTGGTCATTCTCCTTGGTTTCTGCTTGTAGAAACCATAGCCGTTTCAATGGGCCTCTATATGTAAGCTGCTAATGAGGAATCTATGTATGCATATCTATGATACAATATCTCACATACCGCTGTTGTGTCTTTCAGTAATCATGGTTCACGATTATAGTATATATATAAAAAAGTTATTACAAAGTGATACAAAATATTTGGTTCATCATACATTTTTTGGTCTTTATTACATTTATTGTTCAATGTATTGTTGTGAACCCGGTGGAAATTGTGTGCTAGAAACTTTTCCGCACACATACTGTAAGTGCACAACTTGTACACAAATATCAGTGAATGAGATGTACTTCCACAAAATCCCGCAAAGTGTGCGATTGTGGCTAATAATGGCAAGAGAATCAAATAACGTTACTGTAAAGTTTCAATCAATGGGGCAGATTGCAGTGCGGAGTGATCTGAATAAGAAGCAGGGTTGGCAGACATGAGATGGCACATGAATAGAATTATTATGCCCAAAACATTGATTTTACATTCAAGAGGCCTACAGAACAAGAACATCGGGAGATTTTGCAGACACCTTCTTTTAAAATAAAACTATGACTTCTGCTCAAGCACCTGTTATTCAGAACATTAAAAAAAATATCTCTCCCTGAGGAAACTGCCAAATAACATTTGCTATTTGAACAGGCAATGTGGAATATGGTGTTGAAACAATGATATATTTTGAACTTTTTATTTTATGGAATTATTCATCCAACAAAACAAAAATTGTCCTCCTTTACTCACCCTCATATTATTGTTCCAAACCTGCATGACTTGAACACAAAAGGAGATGTTTAGCAGAATGTCCAAGCTGCTCTTTTCCACTTTCCATCCCCATAAATCAGAACTTTACAGAAGTAGTAGAGCAGGTTTTCAGACTCTCATCCTTGATGCATACCTGGTGGAAAAACAAATCTGATCTATGACATTCATTTTAGAAAGCTGATTCTCTTGGCAGGTAAGTGTTTCACAAGGAGCCTGGACTATTTGACATCAGTTCCCACTCATGACAAACTTACAACGTGGGATTTGATGATTAAACAGATGGGAAATAATGACCTATGATATAAAAATGGCAGCAGCATAATAAAAGATATAAGAGCACTTCAACAGAGCAGAGGAGATCAGTTTCTGCTTCCACAGAGAGCTTCTCCGAAGTTAAAACACTCCACAACTTTAAAACACATAAATATAATAGCTCTCACCGCCGAATGGACATACTAAAGAATGTGTTTCTATTAGAGCTGTATAGATGTTAACCTACTTTTGAGGGCTTTAAACAAAATCGTTGTGGCTGCAAAATTGCTTTTGGCACTTAAGCCTGGATTCTGCTGTGTCCGCATGAGCGCGAAGGTGCGAGCGGCAAAAATGATGTCATTGCGGGGTGGGCGATCGTGCAAGTTCGTTGAGCACAGCATTTTTTTTAACTTTTTTTTGCATGACTTCCGAGTCGTTTCTGGTCAGGCAGGTATGTCTGTACCGCCATCTTACCCGGCACCCAGTTTGCGCATTTCTAAATTAATTGCTTAGAATTACAAAACGAGCCTACAAGCAGAAATAAGCCTTTTTAATTAAAAGAAAGGTCCATGTTTAATAAACAAATGTTCATGGAATTAAAGTTGAATGAAATTAGAAAATATTTAAGAGATTGTTGTTTAATTTATTTATATAGCAAATGCTGCATCCCCATTCGCCTACTTACCGTAAAAGTATGTACTGTTTTTGTTAAAGCTGCAGTCCGTAGTTTTTCCTCTATGTCGCCATCTCTGTTCGAAATCTGCAATTGCAGTTATTCGCGGAATTATCAACTTTACTTTCGTTGTGGCACAGCGTGGATGAATCCAATGTTTTGAGGAGAATGTGCGGCTGTCAGTCACCGCGCCGGTGTGGATCCTGTCATTCGCAATCACAGATTCTACTTTTTGGAAGTATGACCAAGAATTTTCACCGGAAAATGTCGTCTGAACAAGTAAGTAACATCGACTTTTGTTCTGACCAACTAAGGGAAAAAAAGCATTGCAGTAAATCACGCTGATTAAATCTAACGATCGCTTATCACATCATGTCAGACCGTGCAAATTATACTTTGTTCTCAAATTGTTAATGTTAAGAACATCAGAATTGCGTGACTACATTTAATGCCCTTCCAATATTTATCCTTGTTTTCGCATGGGCCGGTTGCAGTCACCGAAGTCTTTTGCGTTTTACAACGGATGAATCTCCAGTTGTCACTGGTGATTGTCGTTTGAACCTTTCTGGTCCGCCATCAAATTGATAAGTTTAATTATATCAAGTGCTGTGAGAAATGGCTATAAATCTCCACCTCCAACATCCTCACACGCAATATAGCCTACTAGCCGAGACTCCTTCTTTATGTGTACAGATGTGACGTAAAGACGCAAAGACATGCTCGAATTTCCCGCGGAAATCCACCAGTACCACTGGAATTAAAAACATTATTACAAGCTTACCGTTTTGAATCGAGCTAAGGCAAGCAGATAGTTTTGAACACTGGCTGGTTATTTACTTGCTCAAAAATGTATTTTGGATAATTTGTAACCCAAAAAAGCTACGGACTGCAGCTTTAAGAAAAAGTGCATACTTTTTTTTGAAGTACATACGCCATGTTTGTAGTTTTGAACACTTAGATTGGACGAATCCTCCTCCAACCCGCAATGGGTTGTGGGCATTATTAGCCATTAGAGTAAAATTTTATGTAGGACGGATTATATGAGAATTGGGACACAGCAAAATACTTTATATATAGAAAGACGCTGCACTCGTATTACTATCGCTGCGTCTGAAATCGAATACTTCCCTACTTTATAGTATGTGAAAAACAGTATGCCTATGTCCGAATGCATAGTATGAATATGCATAGCGTATGAATAGGAGAAAGTCACACCTTCTAGATCTTAGAAGACTGACTGACGCTTAGGGTCTGCACGTGCGCATTGGTTGGTCCAGCCTGAAAAATATGACTTTTTATCACTATTTGAGCATAAGAAACCACATTTATGATACAGTTGTTGTCAGATTTCACAGGTGATTTCAAATATGAAATTTAATCATAAGCTTGGTGAACAGATTTGGAGAATTTGACGTTTCCCCATTCAAAGAGACATCAGCTGCACTTGTAAGACTGAAATAGCTGCCTGAGAGTAGTTTCAAAGATGGCCGCCGAGTGCAACGACTCGAGTGAGGGACTTGGGTATAAACGCCTTGTCCGTTTGGGGAGCAGCACGTGCTGTCAGCGGCGAAAGTATAAAACAAATAATTCAAAGTTAATAAAACAAAGATTTTACAAGAAAATACTAGTCTTTCTACTTCTAAATTTCATGTTTAATTCAATGTGTTCCTTGTTGTTTCTTTGTTAATATTTGTGAAATTTACTTCTACTACTCGAAATTTACTACTTTTTTTCCAGCATGTTGTGATGGTTGTTGTCAGAGGCTGGAACGGGTTCTGACTTCGTCTGACTAAACATGAAAAATGTGAGGATGTGCTGACTCACTGTGTCTGTAGTCTGAAGTCGCACAGGACTGGCAGCTGCAACCCTCCCACAGACTCAGAGAGTAAAGCATGCTGGGAATCAGAAGCCGCTCTCGTTTAGAGTGAACATACAGAAAATAACGAGTGTCAGGTGTGGATGACTTCAGTGTGTTCTTGCCAAATCTATATGATACACATTAAATTGCAGACAGGATCATTTATGATGCGTTAGAGTGTGAAATCCTTTTTTTTTTTAATCATCTGTGATAAACATGGCCTAATTTCATGCAACTATATTATAGAACATGATAACATAGCGTGATAAACAGTGGCTGTAATTGAAATATCATTCACAGGAATGTTTTGGAGAGTTTATTACCGGTACATAGCCTATAGCAGAGACCAAAGAGTGTTTTCAACAATATACTATTGTCATGTTTGTCTGCTATATAATGAAATTTATGTACTGTGAAATTTGATGTCAAGGAGGCCAACAGAGAGTGTTGACAAAGTAGGCTACTTGAATAAACGTACAAATATGGCCAACTTTAAAGCTACAATATAGGAAAACTGCGCATGCGTCGCGACTGAGTGCGTTGTTGTGTTTGGAGCTCCGTCGAATTAATTCAGAAACCTTGTTTTTCTTCTTTACACTCTTTTACAAACGAACTTTTTCATTTTTATAGCGTGTGAACATATCTGGAATACTATTCTCCTTAAAAAACAATCGGATTGCTCTGATATCGCTACATATATCCAACCTTTCGAACTTCCGCTACTAGCCTTAGCCCGCTAGCATTACACGCGTGGTCGCGCCTATCGATCGACTTATTTACACCCGTATCACTGAAAGCTATAATTCGCCATTATAGCACATCTGCTATAATGGCGAATATAACGGATGTGTGTCTAACGTTACCTTTGAGTGCAGGTGAGGACACCTTCGAGCTGCATTCTGTGCAGTTAGAGCTGGAATCCGTGGAGAAGCAGATCCGCGACCTACTAGAGAGACAGGCCGAGCTACGAGATCGACGTTTCGCGCTTGAAACATCACGCGCCGATGCTCACAAGTCAGTGGTTAGTAACCTTTTGACTCCGACCTCGTCTACTCCATGTGTTTCTCTGCCCAGGATGCGATCATCCCTGGTTTCATTCACTCCGGCACCGACACAACAACATGGACCCTGGGTGATTCCACAGCGGAAGACGCGGGCCAGGACCAGAGCTAGGACCTCTCCGCCCCTCCCGGCCTTCGAGATCTCCACCCGGAACCGCTTCTCCCCTCTACGCGAGACGGAATGCGACGCTGTGATCATCGGCAGTTCCATCGTCCGGCATGTCCGTGCTACCATAGGTAAAGGTAAGGTTCGCACTCACTGCTTTCCTGGTGCTCGTGTTCTCGATGTCGCTGCACAGGTTCCCGGGATTCTGAACGGTGACGAGCCCGTCGGAGCTGTTGTGCTGCACGCGGGAACGAACGACATCAGGCTACGGCAGTCGGAGGTTCTGAAGAAGGACTACAGGAGCCTGATCGAGACGGTACGCAGTACATCGCCTGAAACAACGATCATCGTGTCTGGACCGCTTCCCACCTACCGACTAGGACACGAAAGGTTCAGTAGATTATTTGCTCTAAATGAATGGTTAATGTCATGGTGTAATGAACAGAGACTGCTCTTTGTAAATAATTGGAATCTTTTCTGGGAGCGACCTAGGCTCTTCCGTGCTGATGGCCTGCACCCCAGCAGAATCGGAGCGGCTCTTCTGTCGGACAACATCTCCAAGACGCTACACACCATATGACTAGTAAGTCAAAGTCCAAATCACACTCTTTGCTGTCCAAACTTAATTGATATAAGTACCAATGTAGAACATTATATTGAAACTGTGTCTATTCCTTGTTTAGTGAGATCAAATAATAAATCTACTGCAGGATCTAAGAAAAATCTAATTGTGATTAAACCAGAAAATCTCAATATTAGTGAACAAAAACAATTTATAAAGCTAGGTCTTTTAAACATCAGATCGCTTACACCTAAGGCGGTTATTGTAAATGAAATGGTCACAGATAATAGTTTCGATGTACTTTGCCTTACTGAAACCTGGCTTAAACCAAATGATTATTTCGGTCTTAATGAGTCTACTCCTCCTGGATACTGTTACAAGCATGAGCCCCGTCTGATTGGTCGTGGCGGTGGTGTTGCTATAATCTATAAAGATATTCTTACTGTTACTCAGAAAACAGGTCACAGGTTTAATTCGTTTGAAGTACTTGTGCTAAATGTTACTCTCTTAGATGTAAGAAAGAAATCCATATTATCTCTAGCCTTGGCTACTGTATATAGACCGCCAGGGCCTTACGCTGATTTCCTAAAAGAGTTTGCAGACTTTCTCTCAGATCTTTTGGTCAATGTCGATAAAGCATTAATTGTTGGAGATTTTAACATACACGTAGATAATTCAAATGATGCTTTAGGGGCTGCGTTTACAGATTTATTAAACTCCTTTGGGGTCAAGCAAAACGTAACTGGTCCCACTCATCGTCTTAATCATACGCTAGATTTAATTATATCACATGGAGCCGATCCAACCGATATAGATATTATACCGCAAAGTGATGAAGTCACTGACCATTACATGGTCACTTGCATACTACGTACCGCTGAAATTTGTCATGTTGCGCCGCGTTATCGACCAGGCAGAACAATCCTTCCAACAACTATAGATCATTTCTCAAATAGCTTACCTGATCTGTCTCAGCTGCTCAGTGAACCCAAACAAACAGATGAACTAGAGGAAATGACTAGCACTATGAGCACCATTTTCTCTAGTACATTAGACATCGTTGCACCAATTAGATTAAAAAAGGTTAGAGAGAAAACTAAAGCACCATGGTACAACAGTGTTACGCATGTTCTAAAGAGAGAAACTCGTAATTTAGAGCGTAAATGGAAACAAACTAATCTAGAGGTCTTTAGAATCGCATGGAAAGACAGTATGTCACGTTATAAAAAGGCCCTAAAAGCAGCCAGGGCTGAGCATCTCCGCAAACTAATAGAAAACAACCAAAATAATCCTAGGTTTTTATTTAACACCGTCGCTAGACTAACAAATAAACAGACGTTACCGGAGCAAAATATTCCGTCACAGTGTAGTAGTAATGATTTTATGAATTTCTTCACTGAGAAAATAGAAAGCATCAGAAACACAATTGTAAATGTACAATCTTTAATGGTGTCTTATGATTCAGCCTCAATTATCACCCCGCAAGAACAATTACAGCGCTTTGCAACTATAGGACAGGAAGAGTTAAATAAACTTATCATTGCATCTAAACCAACAACGTGTTTATTAGATCCAATACCAACTAAACTACTGAAACAAGTGTTACCTGTAGTGGAAGAGCCTCTTCTCAATATTATTAACTCGTCTTTATCCTTAGGTCATGTTCCAAGAATATTCAAGTTGGCAGTTATAAAACCTCTTATTAAGAAACCACAATTAGATCATAATAACCTAGCAAATTACAGACCCATTTCAAATCTTCCATTTATGTCTAAAATACTAGAAAAAGTTGTGTCCGCTCAACTGTGCTCTTTCTTGCAAGAAAATGATATCTATGAAAAGTTTCAGTCTGGATTCAGACCGCATCATAGCACAGAAACTGCGCTCGTTAAAATCACAAATGATTTACTTTTAGCTTCTGACCAAGGCTGTATCTCAATACTAGTTTTACTTGATCTTAGTGCTGCGTTCGATACTATAGATCACACAATACTCTTAGACCGACTACAAAACTACACTGGTGTTCAGGGACAGGCATTAAGCTGGTTCAGATCATACTTATCAGACCGCTACCATTTTGTCTGCGTAAATGGGGAAAAATCGAAAATAACGTCAGTAAACTACGGTGTACCGCAAGGATCTGTGTTAGGCCCTCTACTATTCTCAATATATATGCTGCCACTTGGTAATATTATAAGAAAACATGGAATTAATTTCCACTGTTATGCTGATGACACTCAATTATATATTTCATCACGACCAGATGAAAACGCTAAATTATCTAAATTAACAGAGTGTGTTAAAGATATAAAATACTGGATGACATGTAATTTTCTGCTATTAAATTCAGATAAAACGGAGGTATTACTTATTAGTCCAAAAAACTGCCCACAAAACCTCTTACAATACAACTTTAATTTAGAAGGGTGTCCTGTTACTTTATCCTCTACAGTAAAAGACCTGGGTGTTATATTAGACCGCAACTTGTCTTTTGAAAATCATATTTCATATGTTACAAGAACAGCCTTTTTCCACCTTAGAAACATTGCTAAGCTACGTAACATGCTATCAGTTTCTGATGCAGAAAAGTTAGTTCATGCATTCATGACCTCGAGACTAGATTACTGTAATGCCTTATTAGCTGGTTGTCCTGCATCCTCAATAAACAAGCTACAGTTAGTCCAAAATGCCGCCGCTAGAGTTCTTACTAGATCAAGAAAATACGATCATATAACACCAATTCTGTCGTCTCTACATTGGTTACCTATAAAGTTCCGTATCAATTACAAAGTATTGCTACTGACCTATAAAGCCCTAAATGGTTTAGCTCCCGTGTATTTAACGGAACTTCTATCGCCCTACAATCCATCGCGCTCTTTAAGATCACTAAATTCGAGGCTTCTGGTCATTCCTAGGATATCTAAGTCCACTAAAGGAGGGAGAGCGTTTTCACATTTAGTTCCTAAACTGTGGAATGGCCTTCCTGATATTGTTCGAGGCTCAGACTCGCTGTCCCAGTTTAAAACTAGATTAAAGACGCATCTCTTCAGCCAGGCATTCACATAATACTTACATTTTTATACTACAGTTGAATCAGATTGAATGCATTAATATTGCGAACAGCAGCTACGCTAATTATTTCCCATATGCTTTTCTGTTGTTATCTCGGGACGCTAGTCCCGAGGTAAATACAGATCGTCAGCTCCAGATTGTATCCAGCCTCTCATGGAAACTACAGATTCTCCAACACCCGTGCAGAGACGACTCGGCGCCTGTGAAGAGACGACTCGACGCTGGCGATGTTTATGCCCTAAATCAATACATGATTAACTAACTGTATTTCTCTATGTACATTTCTGAAATGCACTTTCTGTAAAGCTGCTTTGAAACAATATGTATTGTGAAAAGCGCTATACAAATAAATTTGAATTGAATTGAATTGAATATGTTTGTTTGTTTTTCGCGCCCCAGGGGTGCCTAACCTCTTACAATAATAAAGGCGTAGGTTGATGACGCAGTGATAAGCGGAATTAAGGGACTTGCCGTCATGCTGATGGATCTAATAATGTTTATGGATGAGTGAAAGCATTCATGTCTTTTAACATGACTGTGGTATGAAAAGGGTTGCGATTGCTAATAAGAAACAGATATCAGCGCAACACGTGAGTTCCACAGATATAGAGGACATTTCATTCTACCGAACTAACCGCAAGTGCTGAATTACTACTCGCACAGGTCAGTTTATTTGACGAATTAAACTTGTGAGGTAACACAGCGCAGTTTCACTTGGTCTAACGTTACACTATCATACTAAACAGCATTTGAGTGTGTTGAAAGTTATAATGTTATTCTATGTGTTAGTTTGTTGGCTGTATGAGATTAGCGGTAAGCTAGATCAACATTAGAATAACATACTGATCATATTCTAACATTTCATCATGTTGAGCAATACATTGATTTGTACATTTGCTCACCTGACTAATAAATATGCAAGAGCTCTGTCAAGTCGTGAAGCTCTGTCAAGTCGAAGTCGCGAAGCTCTCGGCATCTCGAAAACGCCATGGTGATATTGATCCTCGTTTTAGTTCTCCATTTGTCCCAAAGTCTGCTTGCCATGATCCATAATGTTTGAACGAAACAACAGCAGCGTGCCACTAAACATTACGCAGTTGTCCGCATGTCGCCATGGTTACTATGGCAGTACAAGAGGAAACCAGGGATAACGCGGATATTACGTCATTGACAGGCGACTTCCCAGTGGGGCCAGGCACTATTTAAAATGGTAAATTTCTCTGAATTTACAAATTCTTGGAAATGTACAGAATAGGATAATGTACATAATTGAAAGAAATATATAACACTGTGCAAGTGGTTTTTGGATGTTTTGATACAAAATTATTACATATTGTACCTTTAAGCATTTCAGATTTAGTTCAAAAATAAGCGCAGGGCTGCCAATTTTTGAGTTTAGCTTGAGATGTCAATTCATAAGCTTGCGATTTGATTCCGATCTTGATTCAATATCGATTCATTTGAATAAATATCAGGTACAGTCCCTACGTTATTTTTTCTCAAGAAAAAGAAATCTCTCAACTAATGCTGTAAACATACAGTGAGCCCTGTCAGCTAGTATTATTATTAAAAATTTAAATTAATAACTCAAATGAATTGGGTTTAATAACGTTATATTTTTAACGATGTGAGAAAAAATATAATAAGTATGTAATATGGTGCATCTATTAGCCAAATACTCCTATCTACTGTTAATTTTTCTAACATGCTATGGTCATTAAATGGCTTTCCTTACCAATGTGACGTTACGCAACATTGTTCTCAACTTGTTTTGTTGACATTTCCGAGGTTGAAACACTGAGATTACATAAAACATGATAGATTGCGGTAAGTTGTACTGTATCTTTCAACATACCTTCTAATGTACATACCTGTTTATTTATTATTAACTAGTAGTAAAGAGAGGAGATGATCTTCACGAGCCGCTAGCGATCTGTCACGTCACATTTGAGAGCGCCAAAACGATATTTATTGTTTGAATTTCTTAAAATGGACATAATTTGAAAGCTGAGACTTTGATTCATATCATCCTGCTCTGTTTTTTCTGTCGGTGTAAGTCCTGCTTAACATTTTTTATTTAAGATTTTCATTTACAAAACAATGCTACAATTCGGGATTAATAACTTTTTTTCACGCCATCAGTCAAAATCTCCCGCACACGTAATCTTTGAGAATCATACCACTCGATTCTTTGCTCCTTTTCCGTCAAACATGATCAGTTAAATGATTTGTTAACAGAATCACTGAATCCGTCGTTCATCTTTGCAAACGGATCATTCCAATTCGTGAATGAATTGTTCATGTTCAGTGCGATTTGGGAATCGATTCAACAGGTTCGCAGAAAAAAAGATTCATTTTAAAAGGCATTACTGTCGCAACTTGCGTTCTAAATAACGAGGAACAATATGTTAACATAGCAAAATAAGAAGTCAGATGTTTTAGAATGTAGTAAAATAAAATAAAATATTGACTATCACTCTTCAGTCTGCCTTATTATACATAATTAGGGGAGAGCGGGGCACAAAGTAACGCTTTTTGACTTTCTCAGTTTGTGTAAATCTACTTATGGTTCAGAGTATTTATTTTTTCCCACATTAATTTCCCACATGTCTACTACAATTATGTGTTTTTGTTTTATTAATACAGTATATACTTTTTTCTTGATATACCCCGAAAGAATGGAAGTGAAATGTGACAACATGCCCCATAGGTGGGGTACATTGTAACATGTCGTGGGGTACATTGTAACATGACCATATGACAGCTTAAAATGTTATCTGATCTAATAAAAAATATATACAAAACAAACTAAAATATTTTCTAAATTTAATACAATTAAAAAACTTTTTCATATAAAATAATGGCAATTTTTAATAATTAAATATAAACTCATTTTTGAGCTTTGACTACGAACACATGAAAACACAGCTATACAACATAGTTCAAAACAAATAAATAATTAGTAATTTCTGAACATTGACTCTCAGTCTTTATTCACCTTTTTCTCACGTTTTCTCAATAAAATTAATAAAAGTATAGAATATAATAGCATATTTCTAATAGGGGCACATTGCAACACAGTGTTACAACATGCCCCCGCCTGCACAACTGGGATTTAAACCCTGCTGGTGTCTTCTGCTAGTTAGCGAAGCATTAAATAACTATCTCAACTGTTAAATAACATCTTAGAGATTAAAATAATATAAGATTTGTCTTATTTTAAATAAACACAAAAAATAGAGATGAAAAATGAACTTAAGTAAGAAATTTACTTTTGCTATGGTTTAATAAATGTCTATGGATATCTTCAAAAAAAATAATAATTTTGGCGGATTTTTTTTAATATATATAGTGTTGATATGGCAACTAGTAAGTACACAAAGTTTCGTCATCCAAGCATGTGCGGAAGTATTTAAAACAAGCGTGTTACAACTAGCCCCGCGTTAGGTTGTGCCCCGCGCTCCCCTACTTGTATGTGTTCGAGATGGTTCATCACAATGTATCTTTATTGACATGAAAAGCTGTTATTGTTCACATCAAGAACATTTGCTTTTGAATGTGAGATTTCCTGCTGCACAAAAAGTGTTCAGAATCACTGAACTGAGCAGAAAATGTATAGTAAAGGGCAGGTATGAGGAAAAAGACAAAAGAGTTTATTTGTCCTTTTTCCATTTTCTCCTTTTAGCTACGAGTTTTGTGTGCTAATGGATTGGGGAAATAGAAAGGGTCAAAGTTCACTTTGTATATATAATGTGCTATGTTGCATAATAAAAAATCAGAGGGTAATGGAGTAATGCTGTACCTCACATTTGGCAGCATGAAACAGAAAAGTTGCTTTTTTCTATGTAGTAAAAGCCTCAACTTTGTGTTAGCTTACACATACACAACAGGAACATTTTGTACAGAGCATGTTTGTTTATTCAACCAAATATTATGTAAAAAAAAATGAAAAAATAAAAATAACATTCTTAAACACTAGACAAGCAGTCTCACTGAATGTGCATAAGGTCCTAATTTACTGAGAAATTGCTGCTTTCAGCTTTATATTCTTTTTTGGCATCTGAGAGACCCTAAGGCCACTAATAGGCTACTTTTTCTACTTTTCCTCATCTAATGACACCTTAAAAAGTATCGTCTTAATAACATGCATGCAAATTACAATACTCATCTTTGGGCTCTCAGAGACGCCAGACAACTAAATGTTCATGCCTGCTCTGTGATACAACAGATGTATAAAGATCAATGAAGTAGTTAAGGCTTTGATAGTAGCACCGACAGAAAAGGATAAAAATGTTGCACATCAAGATTTTCACTGAATAATATGCAAATAGGTTTGTAGGACATTAAAAGATTTTGATTATTTTGCGGCAGTTTGCACGGACTAGCCTACTTTAATGATACATTTAGTGTCAAGAAAAAAAATGGGCAAATTTGTACCTTTAGGGGTTCAACAACTTGCCTCCGGGGCAGCACCCTTAATAAAGTCACATTTATTTATATAGCACTTCACAGCTTCACAGTTATAAACAGGAAAATAACAATTAATGTTGCAAAACTCATCAATTTCAGCTGTAAAGCAGCACTTTAGTAGACACTGGTGTCATTATTCAGCTCAATTCAGATTAAATGTTGGTTCAGTGTCAATGTTGAAAAGTTTATTTAAAGTTCATACACTACATTATAGTAGTAATAAGGTAAATAAGTTTAATAAAGTTAAATATTTAAGTTTTTGCACATTTCTTTCTGAGAATGTGGTAAGAATTCTTTTTGAGATCTCCAAATGTTAAGCCCAGGCAGATCTTGGTTCATCACAGCTGATTTGACCAGAGATTTGACCAGAGAGAGGAAGGTCTAGAATGGCAACACATTTCTCTCAGAGCTGGTGTGTGACACCTCGATTTAGAAGCCTGCTAAGAAATTCAAAAGGATAGTTCAGCCAAGTGTATCAAGGTGGGCTATTAATGTGTGTGGGTTTGTGTGTGTGTGTGTGTACTTGCTACTTTGCAGACAGTGAAGCTTGAAATTTTCCATCAATCGTCTGGCTGTGAGCTGGATGGGGTGGCTTGGTGGGTGTCAATAGCTCTGTCCGATAGCTCCTCTGGTAGCTAAAACGTGATAAGTAATGGCAAAATCTTTTAATGGCCACTGGCCACTGAGGCAGGGCTCTAACCCATCTGACAACAGCAGCTGCATCCTTAAGATCAAGATCTGGGTTTCTTATGATTGTAATTAAGGGTTTGCTTGCAGTTCAAGGAGTTTTGAAAATCTGAAAGATGGAGAGTTGGTTTGAAATATGTGAAATATTTTACAATGACAAAGATAGCAATAAAGCACATTGAAAGCAAAAAGCAGATGGAACCTGAAGGGGTTTGCTTTGCAATTATAACAATCTGTTCATTTTAGAAAAAAATATTCCTAGAAAATGCTGATTTATGAAAGCACGTTATGACTTAAGAGGCCTTTTACAATACCAAAACTAACATTTATGCATTTCTGCTCCAAGTCACACGTGGAAAATTACAAAAACACTAATTGAAGAGCCATTTTCTCTGCCCGTGGCAGTGCTTCTGAATACACCTCGGATCCATAGCTGTAAATCAGCAGCAATGACCTTATACTTCAAAATCCTAATTGTTTTTCCTGCCAGCGGCCTCACAGTCAGTCTCTTTGCCCCCAGTTAGTGAGCTTCTCTCGACGTCCCGCAGGGCCATAACCCCTTTCCCACTTAAATTCACATCAAACAAGTCAAACATAACATCCGTCTCTCTACCATGCACAGAGAAAGATAATTAATCTCAGTGTAATCTCTATTATAAAATGGTTCTGTGTGCTAGTAAGTGACACTCGCTATCCTATGATTAGTAGCTACAATCAGGGATAATTTGTTGCAAAACAAACAAACAAATTTGTAGCTCATACACATATGTACATGAAAAAAAAAATACATACAGTATGTATATATATATATATATATATATATATATGATATACTGTTTTTTTGTGAAAATAAATCATAAAAGTGGTTTGTTTGTTTGTTTAAATTTTTTATAAATGTATGAGGTGGCAAGGTGGGCCATTTACCCCACACACGGGGTAAAACCAGCATGGGGCAAAAGGCACACATTATTTATACAAATACTTTGGCTAAAATAATATGTTTTTAAATAGAGTAATGTCTAAGTTAAAGGGGGTCATATAATGCCATTTTTGTACAAGCTAATGTGATTCTGTAGGGTCTAAATTAAAAGTTTGTAATATACTTTAATTAAAAATTCTCATTAGTATTGTAAGAAAACACTCCTTTTACCTGGTCAAAAACAGCTCTGTTTTCAGCACGCCGTTTAAGTGCATGTGTCTTTAAATGATAATGAGCTTTGCTCACCCCGCCCCTCTGTTCTGTGCGTACACCGTAACACAATAACCATAACGCGTTGTTCATTATAAACGTGGGATTAGGAATTATATTGAGAACGTCGTATATAGAAAACATGCTGTAATACCCTGAGTGTAAACATCCGCATTCATCATGAAGCGTGCAGCAAGCGATTTGCAAAGATTAATATAAATAATATAAAGGTTAAAGTCCATGTAAAGTCAAAATTAAGTATGTGTTCTGAGTTTGTCACACCACAGAAAAAATTTGTTATTTGCCACCCAGCCAAATTTGAATGATAAAAAAAGCAGCAAAGTAAATAAAATAAGCTATCAAAATCTTGAAAAAATTAGCAGTGGTCTCTGCTCTCAAACGCTGGGGGCGTGTCCGCTGGCTCCGCTGAAACCACGCCCACTCGCGGGAAAGTTGACTCGCGGGCACGCACTGACGATGATGGCTCCAGTTGTCGGCGCGACGGGGGATGAACGCCGAGGCGGGAGATAGTCGGCTCGACCCCATTCACCAGTAACGGCTGATTATCAGTGAATTCCAGTTGTCTCCGACGAAAGTTTATAAAACTATCCTGTGTAAAATGATCACTACAGAGGCGGGTGTTGGTGGCGATCCTCAGCTCTCTCCATCAAGGTGGTTCTTCAGGATACCGATCTGTTTTGTAAGTGATCGCATCCAGGTAATACGCATTTCCATGACGAAGGCATAGCTAGCTAGCAAACTGTAGGCTGTAGTAAATAGTACTAAGTAACTAGCGATTGAGCGGCGAACTGATAGGGGAGGGGCCAGCCTCAGTGGCTCCAGTGCGTCATCAAGTAGGGGCGTGTCCAGGAGCTCAGGGGCTCCAGTGCGTCATCAAGTAGGGGCGTGTCCAGGAGCTCAGGGGCTCCAGTGCGTCATCAAGTAGGGGCGTGTCCAGGAGCTCAGGGGCTCCAGTGCGTCATCGAGCCCCCGTTTTAGCCCCGCCCCAAAAATCCGGAACACAGCAATGGTGAAAAAATGTTTAACGGTCTAAATCCACAATTCAGTACTTCACAGTTCACAGTCTTTGTAATATGTTTTAGCAATACATTTCCAACATTTATAATGTGTTTAGAATTATTTTTTTAGAATTGCCTTTACAGGAACTTTAATAAAATGTTACACTCACTTCTTCTTCTGGAGGTGCAGCAGGAACACGGATAGTTGGTACGATCCTTTTTTTCAGGAGCAGCTTCTTAGCAAAACCAGCTTTATACTGACCCTCGTTTGTAAAGCAGTCTGGTGTGTGAAATGATTCACGCAAACATGAAAGCATTGACGTTGATCGTGGGGAATATTCCCTTCGAAAACAAACTCAGCCACTGCGTCTTCAGCGGTTCGGATTTAGGAACATCAAAATGACTGCTGTGTTCCTTATTGCACCCAGAACAGAACACCACAATCGCTTAGACGCCATTCTGCTCATAGACAGTGCTCCAGCATATCAACAATGACCGCGGACTATGATTGACAGCTCGCTCACGAGCAAGGGCGGGTCTGAGTTGAAACGCTGCTGTCAATCAACAATCATGGGAGGGGCGTCGATTTTGTGATGTCACAAAATCAAACGGCTTGATTTGAGACGGGAAAGCATATAAAAAGATTAAAAAAAAAAACACTGGATGGATTTTTATCATTATATGATGGTTGTGTACAGGCACTGCCAACACACATTTCAGTATAATCAACTTGTAAAAGTGCATGTACCATTATATGACCCCTTTAATGCTTGTACAAAACAATCCCTTTAGCAAAGTTTGTACTATTTTTGCTTTATTTTGATAAATTTAAGAAAGCATTTTTGTTCAATAAATATACTGTCATTAAAATACAGCTCATTTAAAAAAAAAGTAACAGTTATTTAAAAAGAAAAGATTCTGAAAACATTAAATGAGATCCCATAATTTAATAGAGCTTTACAGTAGTAACAAATACATATATTTTATTATATGATATGATTAATATCATTTTTTTTTTTTTTTTATATGATGGTTTCATTATAAATATGGTGATTATCTCTAGGTGGACACCCAATTGGATATATGATATCTAATCTAACCATGTCATGTCAACAAATGGAAAAGTCAGCCAGCTGTTTATTATCATGTAAATTATTGTGCCTTTCGCCCCAACAGCAGGGGCGCCTTTTACCCCAAATACCACACTTTTACATATTCTTCTGTTATTGAAAAACATTTGTTTAACAAACACAATCATTAACAAGACCTTTGTCTCAAATTATAGACAACTGCATCGATTCTTTGCTTCGAATATTAGATCGAATTAGTGCATAAATTAGCATGATTGCATCAGGGATCAGCCAAATTTCCACGTGCATCATCAAAAGCGGTTGTTAAGAAAAGTGTTTAGCTGATTTTATGTCCCATCTAGAGGTTTAAAAGAGAATAATGTAAAATGCGGCTTTTTACCCCAGTGCGCCTTTAGCCCTGTTGTGAGCTAACACACAAATGAACACAAATGAACATATATATATATATATATATATATATATATATATATATATATATATATATCTTATTTGATTTTTATAGTTTATTTAAAAATACATATTAAATAATAGATAAGTGTAGCACAGAAGATTTGATCACAGATTACAAAAAATAATTCGACCATGTACTGTAGCTGGTATGAAAAAGGAAAGTTGTTTGTTTTCATTGAAAGCTTGGCAGACATGGGTTTTGCCTTTCATCTTTTAATAGACACTGTAAAGAGTTTGCTGAGACGAGAAGACTAAACAGGTGAAGTGTGTGAATCATCACTGTTGCTAGTTAAATCTCATATTTTCCACAGAATTGGATTCAGTCACATGCTCACACATGTAAGAGTTTACGGTAAAAGTGATGCAGAAGAAAACTAAATTGGATCCCAGGACATTTGTGTGTTTGAAGCTAAGGAAGCAACACGTCTTTTAAACTTTGAGTTTTTGGGTCAGCCGTAATCTCCAACAATAGACGCTCTTCAGGGACGCCTCAGAACCCAACCATCCTCATTAATTCCATTCCACTGCTCATACACGGCTTCTTTAATAGTTTTGGTGATAGTATGCGAGTAGAAAAACATATCTACATCTGTCTTTCATTAGTTGCAGGAAGAAAAGCTTTACACAATGGTGTTGCGTAAAAAAATTTTTTTTAAATGTTTTTTAATGTTTTAATAAAACTTTTTATGCCCTTTGTCCATTCATTTACACAACAACAGCGTTTTGGGGGCCGGCAAACGCAAAACATTTTTGAAAAGTTTTTGAAAACGATACCATTATCGTCTCCGTGCAAACTACAAAAATCGTTCATGCATATTACGTGTTCAGTATATAGACGTGTAGTTTCTTTACAAAGTGACATTGCCATCTACTGGCCTGACAGCAGAATAAAGCGTTTTCAGTCGTTTTCGCGGATCCATGTGAACGGGGATCATGTTGACAACGTTGTCGTCTGTACGCGGAAAACGGGAAAGTTTCTGTTTTTAGTACATCGCTGTCGTATAAACGTGCCATACATTTTTTTTCTTGGTTATACGAATATTAAGGGAACATTTTGCAAACATTATGGGAACGTTAGTTTTGAATGTTGTCTGAATGTTACTAGAAGGTTTGTTAAGTTCCAAGAACATTCCCTGTTAGCTAGCTTGACAAACCTAAATCCTAACTTTAGATTCTCATTAAAGGGAAACTCATCACGAACTATGAAACAAAACTTATCAATTCCGCTAGATATTTGTCATATGGAGGTCATCAATATGATTTCCACATCCTGAGTCGTGCTGCAAACAGTCAACGGTGACACTAATGGCTCAAACAGTTCTCAATCATCATAAATTACCGTTCATTAGCAATCATATTTGAATGATACCATAATCAAGAAGAACTCAATAAGACTTTTAAAATGGTTAGGAACTATTAACGATGAAATGTGTTTAATGGCCTTGTAATAATCTGAGAATCAGTTTTAGCCTGAAAACAATGAAGTATACCAGAAAGTGATACATATAGTAGAAATACATACTTTAAAATGCAATAATTGACAATCATAGGTGAAGAAATAGCACTAGCGTTAATCGCTTAAAGGAACTGATTGCCTAAAAATGGAAATTGTCACAATTTACTCGCCCTGATGTTGTTTGGATCCACTTATTAGGATTTTTTGTTCTGTGAAACACAAAAATCACCATAAGCATAGTAGCAAAATCTAAGCTGCTGTGCAACAATATTCTTCCTCTCGTTTTGTATTGTGCTGTACATGTCACTGATGCCAGATGTTATTGGTACTCATTTGTCATATGACTAGTCACAACACTTAAAAATGCAACCACAAATAAAATTTGAGAACTTCTATAGAGGGAAAATTATCAGCCAATAACAATTGCATGTCTTAAAAATACAGTTCACCCCAAAATGAAAAATGCTAATTCACTCAAGCCTGAAATTGGTCTAAACCCTGTATGTATGACTTTATTTCTTCAGATATTTTGAAGTCAGAATTTTCATTTGGAATGAATTCTCTCTTTAAGAATAATTTAATTATTATAAAATGAACATGAGCAATTTATAAAATATTTGACTCTAGATCCGAGATCTCTGGAGCTTGGGAGTATAAATCACCAAATGTGGTCATTCTCCCAAACATCTCTTTTTGTGAATAAAATAATCCATGGTTGGATTGACATGGAGCAGAGTTATTATATAGCTTATCCACACAAGCTGTTCAATTGCTCACTTTCAAATATCATTATAATGCTTCACTGTCTGCATGCAAATTCGCAGTATTCCTCTCAGAGCGACCTTTTGTCCTTTACAGCTGGAAGTTATTGTGCAGTTGCCTGAAATGCCTTTGTTTCCTGCAGGGCTGTTGTGTAACTCATGAACTCTTGTCATATGTGTAGGCTTGAGGTAGACTTTCTACATCATTACAACAGACCAATTCAACCTCATCCTAATGCTACAGACCAGCACCTTGCATCGTTTTGCATACCTGCTGTAGAGGTTAGTAATTCCCACTAGAGGGAGCATGTTTCTAATATGGTAATCCACGTAGTACAAAGTCTTGTCCTAGATAGGTCAACTCATTTTGTTGTTTCATTGCATCTTCAAATCGGCAAGATGCTCTACTTTGGATCTGTGGGTATTTCGCAATACATTTGAGGATACTTCTTTTCCAGATGGGAATAGCCATTCAGCAGGTTGATGCATGACATTTGACATGTAAAGGACCCATAATGGTAATGACATTATGTATTCTTGGCATAGATTGACATTCCGCTTACACAGACATACATATAATTGACAAACCTTTCCTGGTGACATTTCCAGAATGCTCTCGGGCAAACGTATGAAAAACATGAAAAGAAGGCATTTCATAGGTATATCTATAACCAAAAATAACAATTAAAATATTTTGGCTTGTGACTGTTACTTCCTTGTTATATTCACTTTTTTTTCCATATCAAACTGAAAACCACATTGAGTTGGGAGGTTATTCACAATTTTAAGAAAATTGTATAAAAAAAAGTTTGATTTTAGTTATTACAGATGTTTTATTTAATATTTATTTAAACAATTAAGTTCTGAATTATATTAATTTAATTGTTTATGTACACTGAAAAAAATGATTAGTTGAATTTAATAAAAATTATCATCGTAAGTGGTTGCACACAATTGATTTTAGCTACATTAAGCTAAGTTTGATTTGATTTATCACAGATGTTTTATTTAATATTTATTTAAACAATTAAGTTCTGAATTATATTAATTTAATTGTTTATGTACACTGAAAAAAATGATTAGTTGAATTTAATAAAAATTATCATCGTAAGTGGTTGCACACAATTGATTTTAGCTACATTTAAACAAATGCATTAAGTTGAACTAAAATTAAGTTCAACTTAATGCATTTGTTTAAATGTAGCTAAAATTGTGTACGATAAAAATACGATAAAAATCAACAAATCATTTTTTTCAGTGTATATATATATATATATATATATATATATATATATATATATATACACACACACATATAAATATATAAAAAAATGTTTAAATAAATATTAAATAATAAAAAAAAATTAATAGTTACTAATAAAATTGATACTTGTTCAATTTGATTTATTGTTATTTTTAATTAAATTTTCATTTAAACAATTAAATTCTGAATTATATTAAATACACTCTCTCTCACACACACACACACAGAATTTAATTTTTTTTTTTTTTATCATTTAAAAAAAACAACCATATATATATATATATATATATATATATATATATATATAAGTATAATATATAATATCAGTTAGTAAAATATTGATAAATCTTCATTAACTCACAGAGCCAGTCAACGGACAATTCCAAGAGTAATAGAAGCCCGACTCACGTATAAAGTCCTGTTTTCATCTTCAACAGGAAACGCATCATTTAGCACCTTATCCAGAGCCTGCAGCTGTATTTGCCCTTATTGTGTTCAACCTCCTGTTGAACAGCTCCATATGTTACCTAACCTGAAAATATGCATCATAAATAAAACAAAGAAAGCGTGGTATCTCACACCTTCAGCCGCACATTAAGCGCTGCTGTCAACACTAATAGGGCATTACCGTGAAAAGGAAAGGGTTCAGCAGAATGGATTATTCGAGCGGGCATTCTGAGATGTTAGAATATGTTACATTCCCTTGCAAGGATGGGATCATACAGACTACTCAGGAGGAAGGTAGAAATCACCCCAAAAATCCTTCTTTTCAGGTCCAAGTTATTTGCTGAAAGTCTGTGTCTCTCAAATGTCATTCAGAAAGATTCAGACTGACATGTCGCAATCGGTCACGAGACCATTTAAGCGCAAGTGTCATTTGACATCACTAATGTCAAACCTGACTCAATGTGTCTTGAGGAGAAGATTATAAAATATTGAAGAAGTATTTCGGTGGAAGTAAAACATATATATTTCAGACTCTTACTTCTTTCACTCAGAAGACTTGGAAAAGGTGCAGAAGTAGCTCATTTCTCATTCCTGAAGCATGAAAGTTTGCAGCTCAGATATTCTGAAAAAGAAAAAGCTAAAACTTGAACCCCACAAATATACGCAAATTAATGAAATCTTCCTAAATCAAACAAGTTCCTCTGCAAAGAAATAAATTACAAACGTAGCTATATTAATTAAATGCTGACCCTTAAAAATTACTCTTAAATTCAATTAAACTAATAATATCCTCCTAAATTAGTTAAACACATTACCATAGCAATGTTTTGATGGTGCAGGATAAAAATCACTGGAGCAATGTCTCCTTATGAGAGTGTGCTGGGAAATTTCCATCTGAAAAGCTCACTCCTTCCTGTCCTTGTTCCTTTCTTGTCTATTGAGTGGTCTGTCGACCTCTTGCGCGCTGTAGTACACGATGATGCAGCAAAGCATCTATCAAATGCTCAAAGGTCACCAAGCTTAGATCCCTCAGGTCAGAGCTGTATTCCTCACGGCGGTCTCCTCTTGCTTGGCAGTCTGCCCTCCTGCCTCAAAGCTTGAATATGAGGTGACATATTTTCAATAGGGACCATCGGCTTTTCCTGCGCTGTTGAATATACATTAGGCTGGCACGGCCCCTGAAGAGCGAGTGAAATTCCTTGTCCTGCATTGCTCGTGTCTGAAGCCATAAAGGCCAGTGTCCACTGTAGTGACAGTTTGGAAATGCGTCCTTTGAATCCTCTGGATGTACTCAGTCTAATGGTTGGAGTAACTCTGAAGTGCCTACACTACTCAGAATTCTCAACCGAATCCAATTATTGAAGCTTTCAATGTCACCACTGACGTTTAAATGCTGTGTGTGTGTGTGTGTATATGTGTGTGATCTTAGTGTGAATGGTAATACCATTCACTAGGGGTGTGACGAGATCTTGCGATATTAAAACGTGACTGTATTTCTTATCAAGGTGAAAGCTGTCTCACGATATCAGCATGAAGGAGTTGAGAAACTTTTACAGTGTTTGCATTACGTTGTTCTGTACGTCGAACTGAAGTGAAATTCCTTACAAGATGGGGCTGTCACGATTCCTCGAATTAAATTAAAGTGCTCGATTTAAAAACAATACACGATTGCAATTTACTCATGTCGCTTAACCAGCAAAATACCAGAAGTGGCACATTCTACGGACGAGAATCAATGGACCACATTATTAGACCCTTTTCTATAAGGCTGCAGCCGCTGCACGATATATTAAAATCATTTCATGGTATTATTATATTGATTCAATAAAATAAATATATGCGCTGTGGGTTTCAGAGTGATTTGTTGTTCATCGCGATTTTAAAATAAAAGTTTAAACCCTCGATCTGAGTTTGCATGTTTTGATGTCAACATGTTCTTGTTCAAGAAATTACAGTGGCTGTAGCATTTCTATCGTAAAGAAGTGGATAAATATTAAAGACTGAGTGGACATTTTAAATTAAACGTTGTTTGGCCAAGAATTTACTATTAGATCTACTGTATTTTAACAGTGTTGTTCAATAAAACCATATGATTACTTTTTTTTAATCTCTTGCCTCAGTAGCCGCGTTTCCATTACCCTTCAAATTGCGCAAATTGAAATTGCGAAATTGCGCAAAATAAACCCAATGGAAACACGTCAATTTCGCAAAAACTCCCATTTATCGCAAAAAAGTTTTTACGCTCGCATGAGGTGGTTTTTCAGGCAATTCGAAAAATAAATATTTCGCAAAACTGCAATGGAAACAGTTTTTGCGCATTTACAGTCACCTGACGTAGATGACGCAATATGTTTGGGCAGAATACGAGACAAGAGTTCTTTTTTAAAGACAAAAAAATTTCAGGAATACTGGATTATAAACCACAAAGAAATGCCACAGTCAAGACCTTGAAGCAGATATGAGGGAGAAACACCCAGAAACACCTCATATGTGCCGCTCTCAAGTATAAGGCCCAATCCCAATTCTATTTTATACCCATTCGCCTAGCCCTAACACTTCGCCTACCTCTTACCCTTGCCCCTTGAAACATGGCAAGTGGCAAGGAGTAGGGGTGAAAATATTCCCCTAAGAAATGGGACACCACTACCACCGTTACACGTCATTTTACGTCGTCGCTAGCGCCTACGTCACAGGAGATGCGCCGGTGTTTATCACAAACTTCCAAGATGCCGTCGTCAGCCGCAGTCATCGCAGTTGCGTGGGTTTCAGCTATTTTTTTGCATTTGTCTTGTGAAGTTCGCAGAAAACAACGGAGACAACGATATCTTGGACACCTAAGTTTGCTGGTGGATCAGTTTATGGTATGTATGATGGCTGCAAAGACGTTTAGTTGCAATTTTAACGTAACGTTAGAAGCTGTACATGTAAAACGTCTGTGGACTTGTATTCTGTGGTGTTGTATAAACACGTTGGAGGTACAAACCTATGTTTGTACCCATTTATTTATTTATTTACTGTGTGAAATGTTTGTAAATATGAAAGATAAGAAAATTACCGTAAATATGAACACAAGATTGAATGTAACATAAAGAAAATCATTATTTGTCATTAAAATACTTATTAATGACAAAAATTCTTACATTTATGGGTCTCCTTTTTTGCTTGGGCAGCCATTTTGTGTCTGTAGCCGGTGTATTTCTCATACCCCTTCGTTTGAAGTGTGGTCCCGAAAAATCTTCGTTTGAAGGGCTATCTGGCCCTTGAGAAAGTGAAGGGGTAAGGGGTAGAATTGGGATTGGGCCTAAGGGGCTTTCCTTGCCAGTAATGCTTGGATAACACGCCTACGTCTCCTTTGATTAATAATAATGGCCAGTGCAGTTGCTGGGATTTACATAAACCTACCAACGTCCGTTGCCATGATTATTGGTATGACTTATCGCGAGAGGAAAAAATGACGTTTTAGTCGCATAACATCGGTTAATGGAAACGCCGTCATTTCGCAATCGTTTTTTGTCGACATTTAGAAAAAAACGCAAAAGTTTTATGCAAATCTGTAATGGAAACGCGCCTATTGTTATTATATATATTTTTTTTTTTACATTTTTTAAAGGCTATTGTTCACTTAGATCTATTTTTATTACCACATAAAAAGGCTGTCAAACAAAGAACACATGCAATAACATGAGAGAACCAGCAAAATATATTAAAAAAACTGAAACTGATTTGGGTAAACTATTTCTTTAACAACCCAATCAGAATATGACCCCCAGAGCTCTGTGGCGAGACCCAGGAATAAACTGAGCTGAAAATCCAATTAATGAATCCTCACCTAATTCAGTCTAAAATAAGCATCAACCAAAGAGACTGTGGGAAACTTCATTGATCAATTACTGCAAACCTGTAAAGGGGAATTCTCCAAACCTTAGGAACTGCGGTGAAAGCGGGGGAAAGCTGACAGGGGCAATAAGTGAACAAATGAGCTTTGACCAATCTTGTTTGTCTATAATGAATAATGAACTCACAAAAATGTTATAGTTAAGCTTTTAACAGTTTTAGCACCCATTGAGCGGTGTTATAAAGTTGTGCAGAGAGACGTTTCTCTCAACAAAAAAAAAAACTGCGTGTCCATATTTCTTCATAATTACTCCCTCTGATTTCTTGTGTCAGCAGTAACAACTCCAGTTCTGGGATTATAAGTCAAACACACCCCCGCCTCCGAATTGATTTTCATGGAAACTACATCACATTGACATAGGCAGACTAAAAGCTTGCAGAAATCCAATACTGCCGTCTTCGAAAGCGGTGCCCTTTGCTCAGCAGGTGATAACACAATTATGCCAAATCATCTTGATCTGAGCGGTCAGGAGGCTAACTGAGTGACCTCACCTCACGCTGGTGGCGTCTGCGGGCAAATGAGCCGTAGCGCAGTAGCGGCACAACTGTGACTGCACAGCTTCATGAACTGTGTGAGGAGAGACCCAAGGCTGAGCCTTAAGGTGATGACCTGTGTTCATGTGCGTTTCTGAACATGTGCATAGACATGGGTTTATGTGCTTGCAAGCGCAAGGGTGGTGCATCAGGTCTCACGCGTCTCATGCCTGCTACAGACTGTGCGATTTCGGCAATCCTATAAGATCATTACAAATCACACTGACATGGATCTAATAAACTAAGGTGACTGTACGATGATGACACTTATTGAATCGTAGGGTATGACGCAAGTTAGTATAGAAGAATAAAACGTCATCAGTATGCGCTAGTGGTACATTTTTATGCGCGCAGAAAAAAATAGGAAGTGAAAGAGTAGAATATGGACGCGATCATGACTATAGGGAAAAGAGGCCAATTTTGCAAATTGAGCTTGAGGTCAGTAGTTTTAAGTTTTACCACTGTCACGTTGAACAATAGGTCTTCTCATGTTGCATTTTTATTGGCTAATCAGTAGACGTAGATCGAAGCAGCAAAAACACTGAGATCATGCTAAATTTCTGACATTGTCAGAAAATTATCGCAGGTTGCAAAACCGTGACAACGGCCGACTTTGAATCTCTCTCACTGTACGGTGTAGGACGACTGTTTAGGAGCCACGACCAAAGAAATCGCCATGATTGGTCATCTTTTGCCTGGGAGAGCCCAAAATCGTATAATGTGTACCGGGCATTAATTGACAATGTACACTGGAGAAGAGTATGGTTGTTGCCCCATAAATATTTTATTCCCAACAACAAGACCAAAGACGTCCTCTTTAAAATATTGCATAAGATATACCAACCCGATCTCAAGGCAATTCGTACGAATTTTACGAGGTGGCTTACTTACAAATTTGGATGATATTTGCTAAAATCATCGTAAAATATTTTACGAGTTGCCCAATTCGTATGAATTCGTACGAATTACTTACCCATCGCTGTGGTTTAGACAAATCGCACGAGTGAGGTTGTACGAATTCATACGAATTAGCCACCTTTTACTCACTCGTACGAATTGGTCGTGAGATAGCGTTGGATATACCCTGTTAATTAGATATATACCAAATATGTTGATATTCCTAGTACTTATGTTTTGCTCACAAAGATGAAACATTTGTACATTTATTCTATTTTTGTAAATTGGTTCAGAAGTTTTAGTCTAACTTATACTACCATTTAAATAAACCCTCCATCTTTGCACAATCTTTTAATTTGAAAGATATTATTTGTTATTACACTGACTCCACTAACAAATCTAAAAAATATGTTTTGTTTGGGAAATTTTCCATCCTTAAACAGAAATGTATGGGCACATTGTTTAGTTTAACTAGCAATTTCAGAGTCTTTTAATGTGAAATGTGATAGATTCCTGAAAGTCCTTTTGTAATTCAATTCAGTTCAATTCAAATTTATTTGTATAGCGCTTTTCACCATACATATTGTTTACAGAAAGTGCATTTCAGAAATTTACATAGAAAAATAAAGTTAGTTAATCATGTATTAATTTAGGGCATAACATCGCTGGCGTTGAGTCATCTCTTCACAGGTGTCGAGTCGTCTCTTCACAGGCGTCGAGTCGTCTCTTCACGGGTGTTGGGGCATCTGATGTCTCCATGAGAGGCTGGATACAAACTGGAGCTGACAAACTCTATTTACCTCGGGACTAGCGTTCCGAGATGACAACAGAAAAGCAGATGGGAAATAATTAGCATAGCTGCTGTTCATAATATTAATGCATTTGATCCGATTTAACTGTAGTATACAAGGTAAGTATTATGTGAATGCTTGGCTAAAGAGATGCGTCTTTAATCTAGTTTTAAACTGGGACAGCGAGTCTGAGCCTCGAACAATATCAGGAAGACTATTCCAGAGTTTAGGAGCTAAATGTGAAACCGCCCTCCCTCCTTTAGTGGACTTAGATACCCTAGGAATGACCAGAAGCCTCGAATTTAGTGATCTTAAAGAGCGCGATGGATTGTAGGGTGATAGAAGATCCGTTAAATACACTGGAGCTAAACCATTTAGGGCTTTATAGGTCAGTAGCAATACTTTGTAATTAATACGGAACTTAATAGGTAACCAATGTAGAGATGATAGAATTGGTGTTATATGATCATATTTTCTTGACCTAGTAAGAACTCTAGCAGCTGCATTTTGGACTAACTGTAGCTTGTTTATTGAGGATGCAGGACAGCCAGCTAATAAAGCATTACAGTAATCTAGTCTCGAGGTCATGAATGCATGAACTAACTTTTCTGCATCAGAAACAGATAGCATGTTACGTAGCTTAGCAATGTTTCTAAGGTGGAAAAAGGCTGTTCTTGTAACATATGAAATATGATTTTCGAAAGACAAGTTGCGGTCTAGTATAACACCCAGGTCTTTTACTGTAGTGGATAAAGTAACAGGACATCCTTCTAAATTAAAGTTGTATTGCAAGAGGTTTTGTGGGCAGTTTTTTGGACCAATAAGTAATACATCCGTTTTATCTGAATTTAATAGCAGAAAATTACACGTCATCCAGTATTTTATATCTTTAACACACTCTGTCAATTTAGATAATTTAGTGTTTTCATCTGGTCGTGATGAAATATATAATTGAGTGTCATCAGCATAACAGTGGAAATTAATTCCATGTTTTCTTACAATATTACCAAGTGGCAGCATATATATATTGAGAATAGCAGAGGGCCTAACACAGATCCTTGCGGCACTCCATAGTTTACTGACGTTATCTTCGATTTTTCCCCATTTAAACAGACAAAATGGTAACGGTCTGATAGGTACGATCTAAACCAGTTTAATGCCTGTCCCTGAACACCAGTGTAATTTTGTAGTCGATCTAAGAGTATTGTATGATCTATAGTATCGAACGCAGCGCTAAGATCGAGTAAAACTAGTATTGAGATACAGCCTTGGTCAGAAGCTAGAAGTAAATCATTTGTAATTTTAACGAGCGCAGTTTCTGTGCTATGATGCTGATGCTAGATGCTAGATGATGCTAGAATTTTTCATAGATATCATTTTCTTGCAAGAAAGAGCACAATTGAGCGGACACAACTTTTTCTAGTATTTTAGACATAAATGGAAGATTTGAAATTGGTCTGTAATTTGCTAGGTTATTATGATCTAATTGTGGTTTCTTAATGAGAGGTTTTATAACTGCCAACTTGAATATTCTTGGAAAATGACCTAAAGATAAAGATGAGTTAATAATATTGAGAAGAGGCTCTTCCACTACAGGTAACACTTCTTTCAGTAGTTTAGTCGGTATTGGATCTAATAAACATGTTGTTGGTTTAGATGCAATGATAAGTTTATTTAGCTCTTCCTGTCCTATAGTTGTAAAGCGCTGTAGTTGTTCTTGAGGGGCGTTAATTGAGGCTGAATCATAAGACACCATTAAAGATTGTACATTTACAATTGTGTTTCTGATGCTTTCTATTTTCTCAGTGAAGAAATTCATAAAATCATTACTACTAAACTGTAACGGGATATTTTGCTCAGGTGATGTCTGTTTATTTGTTAGTCTAGCCACGGTGTTAAATAAAAATCTTGGATTATTTTGGTTATTTTCTATTAGATTGCGGAGATGCTCAGCCCTGGCTGCTTTTAGGGCCTTTTTATAATGTGACATACTGTCTTTCCACGGGATTCTAAAGACCTCTAAATTAGTTTGTTACCATTTACGCTCTAAATTACGAGTTTCTCTCTTGATAACATCCGTAGCACTGTTGTACCATGGTGCTTTAGTTTTCTCTCTAACCTTTTTTAATCTAATTGGTGCAACAATGTCTAATGTACTAGAGAAAATGGTGCTCATAGTGCTAGTCATTTCCTCTAGTTCATCTGTTTGTTTGGGTTCACTGAGCAGCTGAGATAGATCAGGTAAGCTATTTGAGAATCTACAGTATCTATAGTGGTTGGAAGGATTGTTCTGCCTGGTCGATAACGCGGCGCAACATGACAAATTTCAGCAGTACGTAGTATGCAAGTTACCATGTAATGGTCAGTGACATCATCACTTTGCGGTATAATATCTATATCGGTTGGATTGGTTCCATGTGATATAATTAAATCTAGTGTATGATTAATACGATGAGTGGGACCAGTGACGTTTTGCTTGACCCCAAAGGAGTTTAATAAATCTGTAAACGCAGCCCCTAACGCATCATTTGTGTTATCTACGTGTATGTTAAAATCTCCAACAATTATCGACATTGACCAATAGATCTGAGAGAAAGTCTGCAAACTCTTTTAGGAAATCAGCATAGGGCCCTGGAGGTCTATATACAGTAGCCAAAGCTAGAGATAATAGGGATTTCTTTCTTACATCTAAGAGCGTAATATTTAGCACAAGTATAAACGAATTAAACCTGTGACCTGTTTTCTGAGTAACATTTAGAATATCTCTATAGATTGTTGCAACACCGCCACCACGACCAATCAGACGGGGCTCATGCTTATAACAGTATCCTGGTGGAGTAGACTCATTAAGACCGAAATAATCATTTGGTTTAAGACAGGTTTGGCTTTGTTGTTTAAGTTTAACCAGCTTTCTCTTACAATCAGAAACTAAAGTTGGAAGTAAGAGTCTTCTTTAAAACTTGTATGAAAAGTGTAAAATGATTTTAAAAATCAAATAAAAATACAAAATAAATATAAATATATATAACAGAAATGGGCTGTTTACTATTGCTGTATATTTAACAAATTTTAACCAACAATCAGAAACCAAAGTTAGAAATAAGATTCTTCTGTAAAACCTTTAAAAATGTGTACAATTAAATTAATAAATAAATAAACATAAAACAAATAAAAGTTAATTCAGTGAATGATTTGTTAAGCTGAGTTTGTGAGTCTTTTTTATGGTTCTGCTCAAAAGAGTCATTTGTTTGTAAATCTGACTACAATAATTGCGATGTGTGCACTAAAAAGTACAGGTTAATAGAGTCATTCACAAACTGGAATACGCTATTCATTAAAGTGTGTAAACCTTGTAACTATTGCATAATGTCCATACATGTTCGAAATAAGCAGAAACAAAAGCCGACTGTTAAGTCGGTAAACATGTCCGTAAACATGCTTTTGTTGATGTACTGGCAACTGCCAAAGATATTACATCAATGTCAAATAACTAGAAATTGCAATTGAATAACAAATAACATTGATTTGGGTTTTTGGTCCTTTGAGACCTGGCGGACAATAAACTGAAAGCTATAAAGCCCACACTATTTATGTGTCTTGTTCCTATAACCTTCCATCTGAAGACGGGAGTTAAATTCAACAAGGACACAGAGGGAGGCATCTGTGAAAAGTCTGTTATTTGGTGACAAATAGAGAATATAGGCAAAAAGGTGAACTACACAATCTCACCAGTAATGCAGAGGCACTTTCTTCAAAACAAGAGGAGAGTAACCTCTTCTCAAAAGCAGAGATGTGACACTGTTGAGGTCTTTTCAATTGATTCATTTAGCAGTTCTAGGAAACTCAAAGTGAATGCAGACAAGTGATCTTCCAAAGCAAACATAATGAAACTCTCTTTCATATAAATAAAGGGACAAACACAGCAAACAAAAATATGTTCTAAGAACATTTTGCTTATGTTCCCATTAAGTTATTGGTCTCCCTTTAGTCTGATCCAATCCTGTGAAGAAAAGGGAGGGAAAAAGGAGAGAGAGACAAGACCAGCAAAGCAACACATACTCAATACGTCTCAGGTTGTAAAACCCCCACCCATAAATGTCAAACTACGTTATGACAAAAGTATGCACTTTTGCTATGTATGCACTAATCTTCAAATCTTCTACAGATTTTAAGGGTTTGACACTGTAGCACATCTTGGGGGCTCGTCTGGGATATGATTTTGAGTAATGGAAAAATAATTTCTGAATGCTCTCTTACCGCTCAAAATGTTTTTTTTTTTTTGTTTTTTTTACATTAAGGGAACATTAAATTTTATCATTTTGCAAACACTTTGGGAATGTTACATTTTGAATGTTCTCTGAATGTTCTGAAACTAGCTATAACATTTAACCGCTTGAGCGGTACGGTCCCACTAGTGGGATCCTTTATGTCCCCCTGGGAGTAAGGTCCCACATATGGGATTTTCGAATGTACAGTGACTTCCCATACTGCCAGATTAAAATGTACTTTCGTGTTGTGCGCAGAGCCAGAGATGGACGTGCTCATATATCACAACTATACAACAAATACTAACAAAATACATTATATTTTTTTTAGATACACACTGATGTCATTAGAATCAGCAATAACAAACCATTCAATTATAATTTGATGAGGTGTTTTATTCATATCAGATACACATTGTGTAGGTAAACTATAAAGTTCCATTCTTCTCCAAGTTCACTAGCCACTTACTTTCATGTATTTCGGGAGAAATTGATTAATTTACGTGTTGTAAATCCGATAGATACGATTCACAATTGCATACATCGCAATACATCTGCCTACATCACAATTAGTGTAGTCCGATTCACACACAAATGACTCTTTTGAGCAGAAACATAAAAAAGAAAGACTCACAAACTGAGCTTAACAAATCATTCACTGAATGAACTATTATTTGTAGCTATATACATATTTTTTATTTAATTACACACATTTTTTAAAGGTTTAATAGAAGAATCTTATTTCTAACTTTGGTTTCTGTTTGTTGGGTATTATATCTGTTATTTTTATATACAGTGGGGAGAACAAGTATTTGATACACTGCCAATTTTGCAGGTTTTCCTACTTGCAAAGCATGTAGAGGTCTGTAATTTTTATCAAAGGTACACTTCAACTGTGAGAGACGGAGTCTAAAACAAAAATCCAGAAATCACATTGTATGCTTTTTAAATAATTAATTTGCATTTTATTGCATGACATAAGTATTTGATCACCTACCAACAAGTAAGATTTCCGGCTCTCACAGACCTGTTAGTTTTTCTTTAAGAAGCCCTCCTGTTCTCCACTCATTACCTGTATTAACTGCACCGTTTGAACTTGTTACCTGTATAAAAGACACACACTCAATCAAACAGACTCCAACCTCTCCACAATGGCCAAGACCAGAGAGCTGTGTAAGGACATCAGGGATAAAATTGTAGACCTGCACAAGGCTGGGATGGGCTACAGGACAATAGGCAAGCAGCTTGGTGAGAAGGCAACAACTGTTGGTGCAATTATTAGAAAATGGAAGAAGTTCAAGATGGCGGTCAATCTCCCTCGGTCTGGGGCACCATGCAAGATCTCACCTCGTGGGGCATCAATGATCATGAGGAAGGTGAGGGATCAGCCCAGAACTACACGGCAGGACCTGGTCAATGACTTGAAGAGAGCTGGGACCAGAGTCTCAAAGAAACCAATTAGTAACACACTACGCCGTCATGGATTAAAATCCTGCAGTGCACGCAAGGTCCCCCTGCTCAAGCCAGCGCATGTCCAGGCCCGTCTAAAGTTTGCCAATGACCATCTGGATGATCCAGAGGAGGAATGGGAGAAGGTCATGTGGTCCGATGAGACAAAAATAGAGCTTTTTGGTCTAAACTCCACTCGCCGTGTTTGGAGGAAGAAGAAGGATGAAGGATGAGTACAACCCCAAGAACACCATCCCAACCGTGAAGCATGGAGGTGGAAACATCATTCTTTGGGGATGCTTTTCTGCAAAGGGGACAGGACGACTGCACCATATTGAGGGGAGAATGGATCGCGAGATCTTGGCCAACAACCTCCTTCCCTCAGTAAGAGCATTGAAGATGGGTCGTGGCTGGGTCTTCCAGCATGACAACGACCCGAAACACACAGCCAGGGCAACTAAGGAGTGGCTCCGTAAGAAGCATCTCAAGGTCCTGGAGTGGCCTAGCCAGTCTCCAGACCTGAACCCAATAGAAAATCTTTGGAGGGAGCTGAAAGTCCGTATTGCCCAGCGACAGCCCCGAAACCTGAAGGATCTGGAGAAGGTCTGTATAGAGGAGTGGGCCAAAATCCCTGCTGCAGTGTGTGCAAACCTGGTCAAGAACTAAAGGAAACGTATGATCTCTGTAATTGCAAACAAAGGTTTCTGTACCAAATATTAAGTTCTGCTTTTCTGATGTATCAAATACTTATGTCATACAATAAAATGCAAATTAATTACTTAAAAATCATACAATGTGATTTTCTGGATTTTTGTTTTAGATTCCGTCACTCACAGTTGAAGAGTACCTATGATAAAAATTACAGACTTCTACATGCTTTGTAAGTGGGAAAACCTGCAAAATCGGCAGTGTATCAAATACTTGTTCTCCCCACTGTATATTTATTTATTTTGTATTTATTTGATTTTTAAAATCATTTTACATTCTATTAAATGTTACTAAATGAACATTTGTTCATAAATGTTTGTTTTTTTTGGTTATGCGAATGTTAATGGAACATTCCATTTGAATATTCTCTGAATGTTCTGAAAATGTTGTCAAATGCGAAATGTTTTAGAAACAAATTGTTATTACATTTTCGTGCTGACATTTGGATGGCCGTGATAACTCTGAACGAACATTCTATTAACATTATTAGAATAACTTTTGTTCATAACTTTGAGAGAATCTTTCCAGAAAGTTAACCAAAGTTCTGAGAACATTCCCTGTTAGCTGGGAACAGTCATTATGAACATAGACATTTTAAACCACAAAGAAGCAGCTCTTTATATATGGAAAGAGGCCAGTTTTGTCCTAAACAACAAGTAATTGCATGAACAAAACCTTTAACTTCTACAAGCCAACATATTTCCAAGCAAAACAGAATGTTCTGTGGAAAACAAAGTAGTTCAGCACTTAATCCATTGGGATTTGATTAAACTGTGAAAACTGAGATATTACATTATTGGTAAACACTATTTTCAACTTTAGTTCCTGCAGTTGCGCTTTAATTCTGCTTTCTTAAACATTATATCATTATGTTTGGCTCTGTGCACTCTGCATTACTTGTTATGGCACACAGCTAATATCTCATTATGAGTGAGAAACATTTGTGAGTATTACTGCAAAAGCACCATTAGAATAATGCATTTACAGTTCTGTTTTGAGGAAATCATTGTGGTGGAGTAATTAGACTGAACCTAGAGGATTAAATTAGTTCAATGTGTGTGGCAGCTAAGCATTTTATTATACTTCAGTTACGCTCATAGCAGTCGCTCCCCTGTGTAGTCATTTTGAAAGTTCTGATGTAGTTTATCATGATTTGATTTTCTTTGGGTCTTCGAGTTTGATTTGGGTCAATGCCAAATATGGATGTCAGAAATCATTATCGTTTAAAATACATGCCAGGTTCTTTCTAATGTATTTGTATTCTTCAAATTGGAGGTTTTTGTTGTTGTTTTTTTAAACACTAATGGAGTTTTTTTTTTACAATTTTAAAAGTTTCTTCCATACTTTTTCCTCCATATCTTCAACTACAATTATTTTATTTATTATTTTTCTTAATTATTTAAAGGTACACTATAGGGCCTCACTTTTTGAGGAACTAATTTAGCTACTACTTCAGAGTAGGGTCTAAACCAGCACTATAGGAACTACCAGTGACATAAGCGTACACTGTGAAAACTTTACATTTTGACAAAAAAAGTTACATGTTGTACCTTAAATTAATGAATTATTTAATGACAATCTCTGAATGGTTCAAGTCAAGTGAACTGTATTTTCTTTCCCAATAACTAAAAAAAGGGATTCATATCATTGACCCATTCATATTTAGAGTGTTATAGTATAAATTCAATTCTTTCTAAACTTCTCTAGTCAATGTGATTACTATTTTACATTCCAGTAACTTCACAAAGTGATGCTAAAAAATTATCTGTTTTAAATTTCCACCCATTGCTCCATAAAAATTCCAATTGCATTTAAACTATCAAACAAAACCACCACTTTATTAATCGGTTGAGCACTGCTGATGGTTTTTCATCTTTGACATGCTGGTTCATGCAGGGATTAATAATTAATTAAACTATGGAGACTTTAGAAGTGGGGTTCTCTCCCTGTTCTCTCTTTTTCTCCACCCATGTCTAGGACTTTACTATGCATATAGTGTTTTTCCCAGTTGGGTGTCACTGATCATTTGGAATGAGACTAATCCGAGAGCTTTGCCTCCAATTATAAGCCTGCAGACAAAGATTCCACTGTGATTCCATGTCTTAATTACCGCATTTCAGTTTGTGTTCAGTGCTAATAATTATAAATGCCATTCATGTAAAAACATGGATGGTGAAACAGTTCTCTTTTAATCAGGTGATGGATTCATATCAAGTCTCAGTAATAAACAGCATGGAAAGATTAGACAATTTAATTTCCGACAATCAGATTAAAAAAAGTAAACAAAGCACAGGCCTGGTGTTGAGATGACAGTGGTATTGCGCAGATGTATTTATAAATTGACAATGATGGGCCAAAATGCTCTCATAAAACACCTCAATTATGCAATTCGTCCCTTTATTCTCTAAATCTCTGAGGTCTAGTTCAACCTAGAATAGCCAAGATTAGTTGATTAGAATAGTTGATTTCCTGAATAGATCTCAGTCCAATGCTGGACCAGCAAGTTGGATCCACCTCGCAACCAACAGGACTTGAAGGATCTTCTGCTAAAGTCTTTGTGCCAGACACCACAGGACACCTTCAGAGATCTTATAGAGTCCATGTCCTGGTGGTTAAAAACCTCTTGATTTACACTACAACTTCCATCTCTGCTTCTACCATGTCTATGATGGCATCTAAAGGACGACATTAAGGTGGGCATCGGCTCTCTAGTGCACTTCTACATTTTCATAAACAATACCTGGATCTGAGCCTTTAAAGCCTGTGCCTATCTGGCTATCACCAGCGTTCACTCAGGAAGATTTATGCAAGCACGTCGCTAGATCTGCGAATGAGAAAAGGTATGCAAGAACACTTTCCTACATTGCTATCGTGAATACTTAAGCACTTTGATGAATTACTAGGAACAACGTATTAGCCATGCATCAGTTAATGACAGCTTGTGGCAATAGTGTAGGAGTCAAAATAATAAATTGCATGCAGAGAGAAAAAGAGAGAAACAGGCACTATAAAAAGATGGTTTCTTGTTTTCTTACCCATCTGCCCACTGATTTCACACTTTCTAAAGTATTGTAAATTCTTTTTCCCATAAATATTCATTCGCCACTCCTGCTGCAAACACCAGCATTTCTGTTGTGTTTCAGATGCTGGTGTCACCACCACACACCTTCTCAAGCTTCTAAAAATGAAAATTCGGTTCATGTTGTTCCAAACCTGTATGATTGACTATTCTCCTGAACACAAAAAAGATGACATTTTGAAGACTGGTTTTGTCTGTACAATTAAAGTCAATGGGGTCCAACAACAAAAACACCGGATCCCACTGACCTTTAATGTATGGCAAACAAAACAAAACAATTTTTTAAAATTTTGCATTCAACAGAATAAAGTCAGTCATGAAGTTTGGGACAACATGATTATGAATGATCCTTTTAACTAGAAAGACTATCTTCTTTGATGAACTTTACCAGTCAAGTCTTGCTGGTCCACTGAGTACACCAGTCCCAGTCTTTTCAGCTTTCAATATTCAGAAAAAAAACCCACCATATTAAAGTCTCATACTTTGTTCAGCAGCTTCATGTGTTTGTAAGGGCAGGCTGACTCAAGATTGTGCCTCAAACAAGGTAAAAAAAAAAAAAAGGTTTGCTCAGATGCGAGATGAACAAGAGGTCTGGGCTTTTATGGAAAGGCTAGGATACAATTACAGTTGTTGTTTACATTCTCAGGAAGAAAAGGCTACATACACTTTGGTCTCAGAACAGAGACAAAATTCATTCATCCACCGCCCACCACTGCCATCCCCCACAAGTCAATTACTAACTGATCCAATACCTTGCAGATCGTCTTTGTGTGCATCTTTCTCTAAGGATTTTGGAATGTCTTGCATTAATCTGAACATGTCAAAAAAGGGATAAAACCACAAAGGTGTGATCGCACATTGATCTCATGATAGATAGTGTGCAAAGTATCATGGCAAAGGAATCGTCAAGACTGTCCGCTATTGTTGAGACCAATTGTCTATCTCTCTTGAAGGACACGTTTTTAATCTTATCCCATGACGGCTCACGATCCTAACAGCTCATTACTATATGATACTCATAAGCCATTGTACACTTTGACGTCTTGTCAAGAAACCTTTAAACATTAGATCTACAGCAATATCGCTAAGCATACAGTTATTTTTTTCCCTCTCAAGGGACTGACAGATAACCAGACGCATGATCATTGTTGTTTAGTGAATCTAGTCTTACACTCGCCCTGCAGTGATGGCTTCAATTAGCAGCCATCCATTCCCCAGCCCGTCTTCTCTAGCCGAGTTCTGCTTGTATAATTGGGCTTAAGGTTGCCTCTCATTATGTGCTTGTCGAACAGCAATCTAACACTTTGCCATCTGTTTATTTTAGCGTTAATCATATTCATTCTCCAGCGTTATTATTCCAGATGGCTTCCATAATTGTGCAGTTTCTTATGCAGCTGTTTTATGGGCAGTTTAGGATGCAATCCAAACCCAGTTGATGGAACGCCACAGCAAGCATAATGGGAAAATAACCGTTTTTTTCTTCTCCGAGTGTGGTTTCAACATTTTGCCAAAGTAATTTTGAACTTTAATTGTGTCTTGTGTAAGGGAGTCGCTCAGGTTTGACGGCCAAATGATTCAGAAAATAGAGGTTGTCAAAAACTGACAAAATGCTACATAAGCCATGACTATAATTTTTTTTTTCTTTACGTCAGGCCCAGAATATACAGGACAAAATAAACATGCACTTCTAGTTATAAATCTGTATAAAAGTTTGAATGTTACCCTTACGGGTTTAGAAACCAAACAGAAGCAAAAGCTGCACAAGTTTCGAGTGTACAAACATAAAGTAACATAAAATTGTTTTGGGGGGTAACGTTCAAAGATATGCGTCAATTGTTGATTTCTAGGGAAATGCATTACGTATAATAAATAAATAAACAAACTATTCTTTTAAACTAAAGATACAGATTCAAGGTTATTCCTCCAAGAAACTGAGAATTACATTCTTGCACCTTCCAGTCTGGTAACTTTGTATTGTTGAATCTCCAGCCACCAGAGGTGTCATGACAAATTTTTACAAGTGTGCTGGTCTGCCTTTGACAGAGCAATATGAGAACGCCCTCATTATGGCCCCGTCGTACATGTGGCAATATCATCTTTTTGGAGAGGAAATCTTTGGAGTCACAGGCCACAGCTGTGCTGCTCCTATTGTCGCCAAGTGACTGACACTGAATTCTACTGCTGTTTGATTGGTCTTCTCTCACATTTGATGCGGGTCAGGGGAGTCTTCACAGTAGATACCTGGTAAAACTGATGGAAATCACAACAATGTGACATGATTAATTCTCTTTTAACCAACTACAATAAAGAAAAAAACAACACCACCACAATGCTATTTATCTCCTGGGGCTAATATAATGTCTCTCTCAGAGGTATTGTATCTGTTCATCATTTAGATTTATGGAACTTTTCATTTAGCGAGCACCAGCTTTGAATCTGACCCAAAGTCCTTCAAAAGATCTGGATCATCTTTTATTCTGACAGTAGTCGTCCACACAGCAGCAGATCATTAAATGACATATTCATTATAGTGCTGACTGAGTAATTATAGTCTACAAATTCTCTGTTTAAGCAATTATTTTCTCCCTATATCCCATAGTTTTCTGCTGACTCAATAGAAATAAATTGTAGTCACCTGGTTGGTTCTCATGTATCAACTTGCACAATACAATGCTGGGACCTCAAAACATTTTTACTGTAGTGCATGATTTGTAAACTAATACATTTTGACGTTTGCATCACATAACCAGTTTCATGTGTATGTATGGCTTTGCTGATGAGGTAGCTCATCCGGTACAACGCTGCACTAGCATTTCAAACAAAGACTATAGATATGAAAGCTTTAGCATAAGTTCTGCCGGGAAGACTCAATTACTAAGTCACCTATTGCCTTCACTTCTATCCAATCATATTCTTATGCTCACTGTATAAAAGCTCGGTACTTACACATGTTGAGTTCGCAGATACTGAAGCGACGATTACCCCCATCCTCCCCACCACCACCAGGATGGTCCTGTCCATACCTCCCGGGGGGGGTCGGCTGCGCCCCTGCCTTCGTCTTCAGGCAGGAATTGCAGATCCGATACCCTCGCATTATGCACTACGGACGGGGCCTACGCCAAATGACTTGTATATTTTCAGCTTGCTGAGCTGTCAATAAATGTACGATTTGTTGAAATAATTCTCCCGAGTCTTTCTGGTAGAAATACAAAGACTGCACTGCTATTATTTATGAATGAGAGAAACCGTAACGTGCAATATGGCGGAATATGTCCCGCCTTCTAAATAAAAGAGAGATCAATAGCTGACTGGTCAAGAGTCATTGCATCTTTTGCCGTTAGAAGCCTCAGTTCCCATTGAAACCTGAAGTCCAAAGTATACTTCGGCCATCCGGGTCCGTAATTGGCCCTGTCCCAAATGGAACCCTAAGCACTCGCGGTCTTCCTACGAGTCCACACTTTCGTGACGTAACGACTAATAATAATGACTGTCGGGAAGAAGTCTGCTGCGGGGCTCGCATCAGTTTGGGCTCGGCAAAAGTGCGCATCAAGGGCCCCTTCTGAAACCTAAAATGAAAAATGGGACACCCTACGGTCTTCATGGACTTAACGGAAACGGGCACGCGGCAGAAGCTACATTTATTGGACAATTCATGTCAGATTTTGTTCCTGATTTGAAATATGTTTTTGAGATTTCAGGATTCCTCCATTCAAATAGATTGGTCTTGGATGTCCGAAATAGCTGCAAATATATACCACTAAAAAGAACTGGAAACCTGCGCTTACAGACGCTCAAATCCACACATAAACACACCACTGACGTCTTCACTTCCAGGTCAAGAAGCTGTCACTCAAAAACTCAGTAGCCAATGAGAACACACTGCTACTAGCCCCGCCCCCACGAGAGAAATGTGTCAGAACGGCGAACGAAAACTCAGGCAGCGTAAACGAAAACTTCAGAAGCGTAAATGAAAACTCTGGAAGCGCATTTGTAAGTTCAGATCAGCGATTGAAATATGAGAAATAGTTAGCAAAACATGCAGTGTATTAAAAACAAAGTAAAAAAATTTGCCTGCGATTTATTCTTTTTCAGATTTGATTTAGTTTCAATTTATATTTTCATTAGTTTCTTGAAAAGCTACGTTCATTATTATTGGCACAAAAAAAAAATCCATACAAATATGGCCACAGAGTGAACAGACTTTCCTTGAAAGGGACTTTGATTCAAAGCACTCGGGTACGAGTCCTGTGAAACAAGAAAGTCACAATAAAAAGTCACATTAAAACAGTTAAGACTTGTAGAAGCAAGATACGATGGCATTGTTGCTTCAGCAAATGCGTTTTATCTCACGTTATTTTTCTCAATCTCGTAAAGCACGGTTATTGATATGGTCCAATGTAGATGGTATGTTATTTTCAACCGGGATTAACCTTTTAGCACTAAAACCAAGTCCTGTCCCTTTAAGACATTCTGTAAACCATTAACACCCTGTGATATTATTACATGTCAGTTGAGCAATAATTAGTTAACAGTGAGATATGACAGTGTGACATTTATTTGCACTAATTGGTAGACACCACGCGTTTAGACTAGTCCCAGATGTAAAGAAGGTGGACAGCAGTTCCCAGAGCACATCTGGTGTCGATACAGTGCCCTCACACTAAAATACCCACAGGGCCACCAGTGATTACTTTTCAGGAAACCATGGAGTATTACCTGGCCTACGGCCATATACACTTCCAAGGCTTCAAGTGACATTGCAGAGGTGTAGTACGCTCAGGAGAAGACACAGTGAATAATTACCCGCTGTGTGTCACTCATGAGATGCAATAAAGCACAAGGTAGTGTGCAGGATGGAGCTGAATTATGGAATACTCGCTATCTCTGGTTGAGGGCACAGGAAATGGAAAGCCACCAATCATGCTCGACCTAATGGCTCCAAAGAGGCTGTTTCTCTCTTTGTTTGGTATTTAGCATAATGAGAAAGGCGAGAATTTCATGCGATAGCAAATGTACCATTGGAAACAATGCAGTGTGGGTTATAATGTGAAATTGGAAAAACAAATCGGCTATGGTCGAATCTCATTCTCATCTCTTCATGATTCTTCTAAATGGCTTTCCTTCATAGTATTAGTCAAAAGTAAGAAGTTACCCAATTGTGCATGGCATTTTTAGAGGACCATGCCCGAATCCTTGTGGCACGCCATTATGACATGCAAGGTAATAAGTCTCCCTGCCTTATTTATTTATTTTCTCTCGTAAAGCACGGTTATTGGTTTGGTCCAATGTTCTACGATTTTCCCTGATTCAGCCATTTTGCTAACTTTTTTCCCTGCAGCTTTTCCAGCATGCTTTGTGACTTTTCCAGCCTGTGAGGACAAGGGATAAAACTTGCTTACAAGACTACTTTTTAAATCACTTTATTGTGCGCTACACTGAGAAACGTCAATACAATTGTTGTCAAAGTAATGTGGTTACATGACTTGAACTATAAGGGGGGAAAATATATAAAAATCTAGAAAATACAACAGAAGGGGAAGAAGCAAACACGTATATGAAAGAATAGCTCAATCCGTACTTGTTCTGAAAGTTTAACATCAAAAATATGGTTTAAAGATTTATTACAACTATTGCTCAATTTGACAAGCAATCTGACACATTGTTTCAATTATTTTAACCCTGTCTGTGTGTTTTTTTGTGTCTAAAAATCGCAGACTTTTAATTTTTATCTACTACAAATTAAAGTATTTCAGAAATCTAAAACTTTTCCATAAAATGTCTAAATTAATCTTAAGTACAGAGAACGCTGTTGCTGTAAACATCTCCATTAACTGGCCGGGTTGAAACACTAATGGAAAACATCAGGTTACATCTTTACTGTGATTACCAAATGTAGGCCTACTTGTTACTAATACTGAAAACATAGGCTAACAAAAATAAAAACATAACAGATTATGTGTCCATGATTTTTTAGAACATATATGATGTAAACTAACTTTCATTTAAGGAGCGTGTGGTCATGTTTGATGGTGATTTTACCCCTTTTGCTCATTTCTAATTGGTTAAACTGATGAAATTACCCAGTGATACAACACACATCAGTCTCCTTACTCTAATGGTCTAATTATGTCTACAATTTATTACAGCTCTCCACATTAAAATGACTTTGGATTCCATATTCAGCAAGTACATTTAAAATACTAAACCAATAAACATAAAAATGCTCTTTTTCTTCTCATATTGAGCTGTTTAAGGGTTGACTGTTATTTACTTCAATCCTCAAACTGCATTGTCAGCTGTTTTTGTAATCAAGTTTTAATCCTTATATGGCTAAAACGGCTCTCAGACCAAACAGAAATGCAATATGAAGCTCATACCTGCACATAAGGTTCTCCAGAGAGCCAGGATGTGTTCAAGGTAAGTGGACTTGATAGTGGATTTATGACATGTTTGTTTTCTGTTATTTGGATGGAAGAATGGCATGCTGATGGGTATTGACAAATGGTTAGAAGCCCACTGGTTTAATGATAAAATATAGATTTTTTTTTAAATGAAACTGTGTAGATCACTGGACTCGGTCAATGTACAGACTCAGTCTCAACTGTCCAAAAAGCCTTATGTCAGCTAAAAACCCTGCTGCTCTGAACACATATATTTATATGTCACTAGTGAAAGTCTGAGAAAAACTAGCCTATATGCAAAACATACTTTACATTCCAGTGTTTAAGCTTAAACTTGAATAAGAACAGAAAATTCATTCATTCAGAAAATCATTACAGAGGACAAATGTCAATCTATATCCTGCAATGCCATGGAAACAAGAGCACTAACATATATAGGTGAAAAAAATGCTATACATTCAGTTTAGAAGTCCTGCTGAAAAATCAAATCAGCCCAAAAAATAGTGACGTAGCCCAGGCCATCTGCACCCAACCTCATAAAATAATAATAATGATAATAATAAAACCTGTTTCACAGCCTAATTATTTTGGTGACTATATATCACAATAACTATGTAGCAGGTAAAGGTTTCACACTGCCCACGTAAATTAAGCAGCGCAGTAGGTGTGAAATATGGTGAAAAAAACACACTATTAACCTATTTATCAACACAATATTTTGCACAACAGGCTTTTATGAAACAACATAAAATACTGGTGCAAACTAATCCCCCATTGCATGAGTAACATGCACAAAAACTGTCTATTCAGTAAATTGTACCGAATAAAGAAAATTTAAGCATTTAAAGGCTATACTTTGTGGTTTGTGGTCTTCATGTTAATTACATATCAAGATAATCAAGCCATTTTATAACTTATTAAAATATATGTAGTGTACACATTTATGTAAAGTAGGTTGGCCCAGCCGATACATATATTTACATTTAATTAAATGCATTAAAATAATATTCATAGTAATCCAGAAATCACCTTGTCCTGGTTTCACAGAAAGGGCTTAGAATAAGCTAGGATTCGGCTTTTAAATGTTCACTTCAATTAGGGCATATTTTAAGATAACTCAGTGCAAGCTGCTTTCAGTTAAGACAGCTCAAACATGCATTTTAGTCTGGGACTAGACTTAAAGGAGCCGTATGTAAGATTGTGGCCAAAACTGGTACTGCAATCACTTTCAAATTACTGTAGAGCGGTGTATCCAGGGTTCGAAATGAGGGGGGTCTGGGGGGGTCCCGGACCCTCCATAAGTCATTAGGGACCCCCCATAAGGATTTATTTTTGGATTTTGGGGGGTCCCCGACAAATATATTTTAACATTAATAATGACTGTGAAAATTATAGGTCTTTAGTGACGTTTTATATTTATAACAGTAATTAATTTATTTCCTAGCGCGAGGCAGCAATAAGGGCAGCTATTAGCCGAGTGAGTTCCTACAGCGTCACAGATTGTTGTTGTGGTGCTCCCGCAGGCACGCACTGTAGCTGAACACGGCAAAACGAAACCTCACAAAGAGTGAAATCCTGAATGAAAATCCTGTAAGTGCTTCGATTATGTTTATATCTCCATAATTGCTTATAGTAAAATAATAGGAGTTCGAGTTCCTATATCAAAAGTTGCATTATACCCAGTGTAATGATTAGAAGAGTACGTCAGCGTTTCTTGCTGTATGTGTATGAAGCCAAATGATCTGCCAGCTAACACAGCAAACTATGGGAGCTTGTTTCCGCCACAGAGTGAAAAATAAAAAAGGTAATTGCGACTTTTTAATCTCACAATTCTGACTTTTTATCTCAGAATTAACGTTACGTGATATAAAGTCGCAATTGCAGGTTATAAAGTCATGCGTGATATAAAGTAGCAATTGCAGGTTATAAAGTCATGCGTGATATAAAGTAGCAATTGCGTTGTGTGTTATTAAGTCAGAATTGCGTGATATAAAGTCGCAATTGCGTGTTATAAAGTCAGAATTATGAGATACAAACTCGCAATTGCGAGAAATATACTTTTTGTCTCACAATTCTGACTTTTTTTTCTCAGAATTGCATGTTTATATCTCGCAATTCTGACTTTATAATACGCAATTGGGAGATATAAAGTCAGAATTGCATGAAATAAAGTCGCAATTGCGTGTTATAAAGTCAGAATTGTGAGATATAACTTTTCTGAGGTAAAAAAATAAAATAAAATAAAAAGTCTGTCTTTTTTCCCTTAGAATGGATTTTATATGAGTTTATATCTCACAATTCTGACTTTATAACAGAACGCAATTCTGATATATTTTCTCAGAATTGTGAGATATCACTTTTCTGAGGTAAAAAATAAAAAATAAAATAAAAAGTCTGTCTTTTTTCCCTTAGAATGGATTTTTTCTGAGGTAAAAAAATAAAATAAAATAAAGTCTGTCTTTTTTCCCTTAGAATGGATTTTATATGAGTTTATATCTCACAATTCTGAGAAAATATATCAGAATTGCGTTATAAAGTCAGAATTGCGAGAAAAAAACTCAGAATTCTGACTTTATAACACGCAATTGTGACTTTATTTCACGCAATTCTGACTTTATATCTCGCAATTCTGAGAAATAAAGTCAGAATTTCGAGATGTAACTCAACTGTGAGATAAAAAGTTGCAATTATCTTTTAAAATGTTTTATTCTGTGGCAGAAACAAGCTTCCATAGCAGACCTAGCAGCTAGACTAGTTATTCAAAGCTAGCTTAACAACCTACTTGTCCAGTCAGTGATTACGAAAGATAGCCAGTCCAAGACTTAATTCAAGTCTGTGAGTTGATTAAAGTGAATGTGATTTGAGCATGAATGAGTATAAATGAGAGCTTGGTAAGCTATCTAGGAAGCTAATATTATGTTTCTTAATTTAGAATCCTGCATCATGGAGAGAAAAAGAGGAAAAAGAACTTGTAACTTTGTTGCTCCAGAGTTAGAGGTTTACCTGTTAGATTATAGCCACTTCTCCAGACACCACTACAATACTGGGCCTAGCCCAAACCATGAAAAACATCCCAAGACCATTATCCCACCTTCAACATTGGTCCATATAATTTTGCCTACAGTATATAATGTAGCAAGGTAGTCTTCAGAATTTTTAATAATTTAATCATTAAATTTTAGGGGACCCCCCAAGAGTCTTAAGTCATTTCGAACCCTGGGTGTATCCCCTCCCCCTCCCCCTGACTCGAGGTTGCCAGATAGGCTGCAGGATCCAGCAGGAACGTTTGTAGCTGCAGCTGTGGTAACTAGAGCAGAGCTGGCAACCCGGATGCCGAAACACTACTGACTTCGTGATTGGTAGATAGGTGGAGGGTGGCGCTTCAGGCCAAAACACAACATGACAACATCAACATCAGTTGAGGGCTGCAACTTCACTTTTTAAATGACAATATCCTGGCCGGACTACTGTTGTCAGTGATATAAGTATTTGAAATGAACATGATTTCTTAATGTCTAGTGACATATCAGGGCCATTTTATGATTAATTGAAATACATTTCTTACATACAGCTCCTTTAAGCCTTGTCTGTGAAACCAGGTGCTTATGTTCTGTATAGAAAGTTTTTTTGTGCATGTTACTCAAACAGTTTATTATATAGTTCTATAGACAAACGGACCCCACAGGAAGTTTGACAAATGTGACCCTGGATCACAAAACCAGTCATAAGTCGCATGGGTATATTGGTGGTAATAGCCAACAATACATTGTATAGGTCAAATTATAGATTTTTCTTTTTTGTCAAAAATCATTAGGATATTAAGTAAAGATCATGTTCCATGAAGATATTTTGTAAGTTTCCTACCGTAAACATATAAAACATTTATTTTTGTGAGTGAATGCAGCACAATCGCGAACATAAATGGACAACTTTAAAGGAGATTTTCTCAATGTTTCCATTTTTTTTGCACCCTCAGATTCCAGATTTTCAAATAGTTTTATATCTGCCAAATATTGTCCTTTCATAACAAACCATACATCAATGGAAATCTTATTTATTCAGCTTTCGGGTGGTGTATAAATCTCAATTTCATAAAATTGACCCATGTGACTGGTTTTGTGGTCCAGGGTCACAAATTTAGTCAGATCTGTCAAATAAGCAAAAGTTCAGAAAACTTTATAGTAAGTAAAAAAAATAAATAAATAAAAAAAAAAAAAAATCTCACATGCCCGATTATACTGTATATAAAGCTTAATTATTAACCAAAACAATATCATGCTGTATTATATAATATTCTATTTTATTCCATAAAAAAGTATCTGTATGTTTAACATAATCTGAGGACTACAATCACAAATGGATTTAGACCATCAGGTATGCATTTATTACATTGTGTATCAGAACCTGTTCTCTGCTGTCAAAATAAAAAAAATAAAAAACCCTACATATTCTGGATTTAAAACAGCATTTTGTTTTTGCCCAAGGCTACAAGTTTGAGTGAACAACCTTACCTCAAGGTGAAGTGGGATCTCAAAATGAATGTGACATATGCTCAGCATTTACGCAACATATGCTCAGCCCAATTGGTTTTTCATATTTCTATTTTATCAATATTTCATAAAAAAAACTAGAGGCAGACTTAAGGGAGAATAGAGTCGTGGAGGGAAGTCATAACACTCTAAAACCAAGATTGTAATTTAAGACCTCAAAAGCCAGTATCAACTAGCCTAAGAAAGCAATAACTATCAACATACAGAGGAGCAAAAGAATCAGATGAGGTGGTAGTGGTCTGATATCCTGAGACAAAACCTTTCAAAGCCATTTTACTTTAGTATGCGACTGATTTCTCTATTTCGCAGTTTTAAGATCTACAAAACCTGATTTGATATCAACAAGTCAACTGGACTTGAAGAACAACTGAAAGAGAAAGAAAATGAAGAATCAGAGGCAAAGAGTGCAAATGGGCTTATTAACACAGGGTCATTTTCACACACAAACACAAAGACTAATTAAGTGGCAGCTGTGCTACTCTAAAGACTTTTCTGACCTCATTAGCACAAGCATATGGACTCAACCTGCATACTTAACACTCAATGAATACGCAAGAATGGATAAGAACCAATACATCTCCCCCCAGCCCCACCCCCACCCCCCCCCAACAACAACAACAACAACAACAACAACAACAACAACAACAACAACAACAACAACAACAACAACAGTACATCAATTAGCAGACCCATCCTGACAGTTATTCATCATGTTTGTTAGTTGTCTATTAAAAGAGTATAGTAGAAAACCACTTCTGTCTTGCTGTGACGCAGACATTGTAATTCCTCAATACTTTCTGCATGTTTGTCAGACCTTGAGGTTCATTTATTTCAGCAAGTCAGTAAAGGAGGGAACTAGTAACTGGGAACCACTTAAAAGCCATTGGTCACACCAGAGAATGAATTCAATTACTACCTGTAGTTTCCAGAAAAGAAGACATTTTTACAATCATCAGAGTTCACTAGATTTCCCGGAGAGTGGCTCTCAAGAATCAGAGTAGAAGTTTCTTTTTAAGGCTTGTGTAGGAATAGTCCCTGGCTGCCCAAATAGACATAGGCCAGTAAAGAAGTGAAAAAATGATTGCAGAGTACTATAAAAGAGGTCCCCCTGCTTTGCACTAATGGAGGCCCTGCTCTATGAGAAGGCTATAGAATGGGGAAACTACTAGCTTTCAGCTCTTTGCAGTGGTTTAGGAAATATCTGGAATAGCAGGCGTGTTAAAGGGATAGTTCACTCAAAAATTAGAGCTCTGTCATCATTTACTCACCCTCAAGTTGTTCTAAACCTGTATGAGTTTCTGTCCTCCGTTGAACACAGAAGAAGATATTTTAAAGAATGTGGTAACCAAATAGTTTCTGGTCTCCATTGACTTCCATAGTGTTTTTGTTTTTCATACTATGGAAGTCAATGGGGACCAGAACATATTTTTATCATTATTAATATTACTAATAAATTATAAAATGTTCAAAATCTTAATAAATATAAATGAACTTATCTCCATGTTTAAATTAGATTTTGAATCCATGATTTTTTTCTGTGATGCAAGAATGTTGGAATGTACTATCCTAAATCAAATGCAGCACTCACAGTGAATGTTTGACTTTGTTTTTGTGGACTCTTTGAATTTGGAGATCGCACATTCAGCAAATTGAAGACATGGTTCTGTTGAGAGCAGAAGTGGTAATATTGAATTTACGGGTGGCTTAAACATTATTAGCAGACAGCACAGTGCTGACTGGCACCGAATATGCAAAGCTAATCATTTCTCACTAGTTTGATTTGTGAAACCATTCTACTCATAAATACAAGTAGCACTGTCTAGCAGAGACAGAGAGAGAGAGATACAGCAAGAGACAAGTAGACAGACATAGAGAAAGGCAGAGCGAGAGGAAGAGAAAGGACTAATGGGATTATTTGCTTTTGCTACCAAGAGGGCATTTATTTCCTCTGACCAAACTTTGTGCCATATACGTCATTACAGGGAAAGAGCCTTAGACATAAATACAGTGTGTTGTGGTAACCAATAAAAGTTAGTTTACCCCAAAATTTAAATTCTATCATTAATTACTCACCCTGCTGAACATTGGTTCTTGCTGAAGCTCAAACGTGCTGAGTAACATGAGAATGAACCTCATTGGTTCCTGCTGAAGCTCAAACGTGTTGCGTAAAACGAGAATGAACCTCATTGGTTCTTGCTGAAGCTCAAACGTGTTGTGTAACACGAGAATTAACCTCATTGGTTCTCGCTGAAGCTCAAACGTGTTGCATAACACGAGAATGAACCTCATTGGTTCTTGTGGAAGCTCAAACGTGTTGCGTAACACGAGAATGAACCTCATTGGTTCTTGTGGAAGCTCAAACGTGTTGCGTAACACGAGAATGAACCTCATTGGTTCTTGCTGAAGCTCAAACGTGCTGTGTAACACGAGAATGAATCTCATTGGTTCTTGTGGAAGCTCAAACGTGCTGCGTAACACGAGAATTAATCTCATTGGTTCTTGCTGAAGCTCAAACGTGCTGTGTAACACGAGAATGAACCTCATTGGTTCTCGCTGAAGCTCAAACGTGTTGCATAACACGAGAATGAACCTCATTGGTTCTTGTGGAAGCTCAAACGTGTTGCATAACACGAGAATGAACCTCATTGGTTCTTGTGGAAGCTCAAACGTGTTGCGTAACACGAGAATGAACCTCATTGGTTCTTGCTGAAGCTCAAACGTGCTGTGTAACACGAGAATGAATCTCATTGGTTCTTGTGGAAGCTCAAACGTGCTGCGTAACACGAGAATTAATCTCATTGGTTCTTGCTGAAGCTCAAACGTGCTGTGTAACACGAGAATGAATCTCATTGGTTCTTGTGGAAGCTCAAACGTGTTGTGTAATACGAGAATGAACCTCATTGGTTCTTGTGGAAGCTCAAACGTGCTGTGTAACACGAGAATGAATCTCATTGGTTCTTGTGGAAGCTCAAACGTGTTGTGTAATACGAGAATGAACCTCATTGGTTCTTGCTGAAGCTCAAACGTGCTGTGTAACACGAGAATGAATCTCATTGGTTCTTGTGGAAGCTCAAACGTGTTGTGTAATACGAGAATGAACCTCATTGGTTCTTGTGGAAGCTCAAATGTGTTGCGTAACACGAGAATGAACCTCATTGGTTCTCGCTGAAGCTCAAACATGCTGTGTAACACGAGAATGAACCTCATTGGTTCTTGCTGAAGCTCAAACGTGCTGCGTAACACAAGAATGAACCTCACTGGTTCTCGCACATCAAGAAATCATGCTTGGGCTTCTGTTTACCACAACTGATGTGTGCGAGTTGATGAATGTTTATGTGAATAAAAGCCTAAATTAAATCTGTTCAGCGTATAAAGCGATCGTGTTCTTCAGATTTTATTAAAAGATCTTCATTTGTGTTCTGAAGATGAACGAAAGTCTTACGGGTTTGGAACAACATGAGGGTGTGTAATTAATGACAGAATTTTTGGGTGAGCTAACCCATTTAATGACAGTGATATGATGTATTAAATGTATTAAAATAATTATAAATGTGTGTATATCCACCCGAGTGAGTCGGATACAAAAGTACACGTGAGTTCCTGTTGCAGTAGTTTGATCCATCTCTGTTGTAATGGGAATGTATTCTTTCATAATCACCTGCGCAGGTTCTTGTTTTCTCCTAATGGGAGACAAAGTGCTTTACTAAAGGATCAATGGGCTTGTCATTCACAAGTATGTCTGAATCTGCCGAAAGGTCATCCAGACTAGAATGTCGATTGCCCATAAAATGCTTACAGGTCTGGAGAGCGAGATCTCAAATCCGCCCACAGACTTTCAATTGTGTGAGACGCCTCAGAACAAAAGGATGCTTCCCTACATACCAGGTAAAGGATCATTATTTTTCCTGACAGGTGCAGAAGATTTACATAATTTTGTTCATCTTTCTGATGACATATGACCATACATAACCACTATAACACATAAAGAGTAGCAGTCCAGCAGTGTGATTCATGAAAGCATTGCTGTCAGTTGAAATATAAAAGTGTCATGCACATATAGTGGCCCAAAAAGACACTAAAGTCACACTTAATGCAATGCAACTGCATGCATTTAATAATCAGTACTTTATTGTGCATCCCTAAAAAAAATAAATAAAATAGATATACTGTTAAAAAATTAAGTTGCAAAGTATTATGGTTGTAAAGCGTACAGTTGAATATACAGTGTCCACCTCCAACCACCTAAATTTGGTATCGTCTATGGTTTTATTTCTTTACGTGAATCAAACTAAATGTGCTTTTTTATATATTAAACAATTTATGTAAGCCTTTAACCTTTCTAAATAAACAGAAAAATATAATAAATAAAAGGATTATTTTATCTTAAAACCTGCTGACTAGAGAGCATTTGCGCAGCACGACATTAGGAATCTGTCCTGTTATGTTATTGATAAAGATAAAACAATGCAATATTGTGTCACAAAGCTAAGCCGGGAGACATGGATTATGTACTAATGCCAAAAGTTTTATGCTCTTTCAACACTGCAGAATTAAATCAGTCTCAGCTGTGTTTTAGAGCCAACAAAGCCACTCTTTTCTCAGCAGTTGGAGAAAAATAATTTTAAGTTTATAGTTAAAATCATGAGAAATCAGATCAAGCCTGTAAGTGTAAAATGCCAAGTAAGTGATTGGCAAAAAATTCCAACACTGTCTAAAGCCAAGAAAGTATATTTGGTAACATTTTACACTGTTAGTTAATGCATTAGTTAACATGAACTAACTATGAACAAAATATTTCAAAGCATCTTTTAAACTTTGTTTATGTTAGTTAAGAAAATACAGTTGTTCATCATGTTAGTTCACAGTGCATTAACAGATAACTTAAAGTCCGCGTGAACCGTAAGTTCCAAACGACTTTTCTCCAGTGTTGTGACGCATTTCCCAGTGAAACGGAATATTGAACAGAGGGCAGGGTTTTACTCTAGCGCTCCTCCTCTCCATCTCTGCTCATAACAGACTAACGGTTTGAGGGGAGTGGTTAAGCGTTGCCCAAACCAATTCCTCAAACCTACGTCATCAGAGAAGGTCCTCCAATGCAGAGGGGAGGGGCATTTTCAGATTTTGATTAAAGATTACGAAGCCAAAAACATTTTTTGTGTGGATTGACTTGCATGGATGAATTGTTCACCACAAAACGATCAATTTAGGCAAACAAAGTAAATATGGTCAATTCTGATTTCATGTGGACTTTAACTACTGAGTTAAGCCAAATTGAGTCAAATGTTAACAAATGAAATCTTATTGTGTTAAAGTGTTACAATTTCCAAGTTTTGCTAAAATATTAAAGTTGATTTAAAAAAAAATCTAAATTAAAATATATTCAAAGAGGTTAAAGCTTAGTGAATCATAAATTAGTTTCACAGAGCTAAACAAACCATGGGAGTCATTTATATACATTTTGTGGGGTTACTGACAAATGTCTTTGTAAATGTTAGGCTAAATCAGATCAAGTAGGATCTTAGTAGTCTCAGGCCACGGACCGTTGGCTGAACGTCTGATGTATATGGCACACAAAATGGGAAAAACTTTGGGAATTTCCAAGTCGTCATCTGATTGGTTTAATTCTCCAGGAATTCAGAAAGACGTGTGTGTCGCGTTCTTTAAATTGTGCAAATTGAAATTGAAAATACGCTCAATGGAAATACGTCAATTTCGCAAAAACTCCCGTACTGTATATCGCTAAAAAGGTTTTACGCTTGCATGAGGTAGTTTTTCAGGCAATTCGAAAAAGGAATATTTAGCAAAACTGCAATGGAAAGCATTTACAGGTCACCTACAGTACGTAAAAATAATTCTTTAAATATGGCGCGTTATGTTTGGACAGAAGACGAATCTTTTCAGAATTGAGTTCTTTACAGAATTTATCAAGACCTCGAAGCAGGTAAGTGGGAGAAACACCTCGTTATGTGCCGCTCCCAAGTATAAGGAGCTTTCCTTGCCATTAATGCTTGGATAATACACCTATGTCTCCTTCGATTAAAAATAATGGCTAGTGCAATGGCTGCGATATACGTAAACCTACCAACATCCATTGCCATGACTTTTGGAATGACTTATCGCGAGAGGAAAAACTTACGTTTTAGTCACATAACAGGGACCTATTATGCTAAATTCGCTTTTATAAGGTGTTTGAACACAGATGAGTGTCCACAGTGTGTGTAAACAACCAGCCTATAATGATAAAAATCCACCCAATACTTTTTATAATCCCCATAATCATTATCAATCTCTCAGAATCAGCTGTTTCAGATTTCCACCTACTGCTACATAAGAGTAGGGAAACCCCACCCACATCTGGTGATGATCTGTCCTATTAGCATAGATCCCACCCTGAGTGAGAAGTAACAGTCAGCTGTTCCAATATATTCGGTTCCTGAAATATTTGGTTGCAATGGGTGGAGCTACCATGAATATTCACGAGACCATTGCGTGGGTGGGGCGACCAATACAAGCGAGTGGAACAGAAATTATTAGCGTGGGCGCCTCAGATCGCGTTTTGTTTTATGGATTATTTATTGGATTATTAAATAATTCATCGTTTTGTAGCATGTGTTTCTCAGTAAACTACTCTGAGTTTACCTGAACTATTACAAACCTGATCCTGTAGGAAGCGTTGGAAGACAATAAAGGCATATTTCTCCAAATTTCTCCCAGATTAGTTGTTGCTGACATTCTATGATAAAGAACTGTTCGTTTCTCATGAATGACTGAGATTAAGCTTTTTAAATGTGTGATTGCTGTTTAAATAAATATTTACAAATCTATTCTTGTGTTTTTATTCTGTCTCCCAAAGTTGTCTGCATATTATTAAAATAGCCATTAAATTATAGGCTGATAGCTCAAGACAACATAAGAACTTGGAATTGCATGTTGCTTTATAGCCTAATGACTCAACTGAAAATCTTTTTGATACACAACCTTTACTTTATCAAAGGTTATCATAAATGATAAGCTCCAGATTAATTAACAGTTGTTTTCTCTAGCAATGCTTTAGAACGTTGGTCAAATTAAGTGATAATAATGACTACCCATTAATCATAAAAATTAGGCCTAAATTTATCAATTTAGTAATGTTATTATTCTTATGTAATCTTTTTGTAAACAAGTGAACACAAAAACACACTGGTGTAGAAGGCATGGGTATACCAAAAACAGATAGAGCAGGTATCGTTTTGTTTAAATACAGTTATAATATACATAGTTGTGTATATGCTGTGGCATTTGCGTTGTGTAATGTATTTCACTAAAGGTGAAAGGTTGTGCCTATAATAATGCCTATATTTTTATTCTACTGTTTATTGTAATAATTTTTTTTTTTTTTTAAATGAGAAACATTTAGAGACGATGGTAACTTAGTCACATTAGCCGTGCAGCTTTCTAGAAAGCTCATTCAGAAAGGAAATTTGGAAACATTCACAAAGTGTGAAATGCCATACTTTCGATATGAAGTTAGAACACAAAGCTTTGGTATTGACCCAGAAATAACTTGTTTGTGAATCCAGCGTTGTTCTGACCCTCGTTGGTAAAGCAGTCATGCGTGAAATGATTTGCGCAAATAACATTTTACCGACGTTCTTCGGCACATTTCTGTAAAAAATGAAATTCAACCATGATGTCCTCAGTTGCTCGGATGCCGGGATTCTATGGAGACTCGTATGTCCGTTGGTACATCCAGCAACAGAACATGAATAATGTTTTAGGCGCATACATTGTAATACTAGCTGATACAGAAAGTAAACAGTAATGGCGGTGTTACAATATATTCGGTTCCTGAAATATTTGGTTCCAATGGGTGGAGCTACCATGAATATTCACGAGACCATTGCGTGGGCGGGGCGACCAATACAAGAACGGTTTGACCTAAAAATATCAAAATTGAAACTACTGCGGAAAAAAAGACACCTACATCTTGGATGCCCTTGAGGTAAGCTAAAACATACCAAAATTTAATTTCAAAGTGAACTATCCCTTTAACAGGATCAACTAAACGCTGGATTTTCAAAAGTGAAGTGAAGTTTTGTGAAGAATGAAAGCTGCTATGTCCAGAGAGTCAAGACCTTCTTGCATGACTATAGGAGCTTCATAATCACATTTTGTGGAGAGTTTGGCATTGATACACTTGATGCAGGATGTACTTCAATGTTCAACAACATTTGAGATATAAAGCGTGTATAATTATCAACTAAACTTGCAACTAAAATTATCATCGCTTAAAGGGGGGGTGAAATGCTATTTCATGCATACTGAGTTTTTTACACTGGTAAAGAGTTGGATTCCCATGCTAAACATGGACAAAGTTTCAAAAACTAAGTTGTACGTTTGAAGGAGTATTTTTGTTCCAAAAATACTCCTTCCGGTTTGTCACAAGTTTCGGAAAGTTTTTTTCGAGTATGGCTCTGTCTTACGTAAGATAGGGCGGAATTTCCTTATATGGGTCCTAAGGGCACTTCTCCGGTAAGATCGCGGCCGCGCGCGCACTCGTAGACCAGAGCAAGAGAGTGAAAGCAGTTCGCCATCAAAGCGCCCTGCCCGGCTTTTGGGAAGTCAATGTCACCAAAGAAGTGTGTTTTTGGTTGCCAGGGCAAGACAACCCTGCACAGATTCCCAAAGAACCCAGCGTTAAGGAACCCGTGGATGGAGTTTGTTTTCCTGAGCATAAACGGAGTTGTGTAAAGACTGTTGTTCCCTGCATTTCGACGATGATTGTTTTATAAACAAAGCCCAGATCTACGGATTTGCAGATCGTCTAATGCTTAAGGATCGAGCAGTCACAATGATAAAAATTCGCGGTCGTGCGTTGGAACCGGACGGTGAGTAAAACTGTTTGTTGAACAAATGTCTCTGTGTGTTGTCACTAGCTTGGCGCGTTAGCACAGCTAAGCTTCGCCCACACGGCCCGCCCCCAGCCGCTCGGTTTTTTCCGGAAAGACTCGGTACAGCCTATCTTTATGTTAAAAATTTAATAAAACAAAATACTTTTTGGAGATATGAAGGATGCAATATTACTCTATAGGTACTCAAGATTAACAGGAGATTGAGTGAAAATGAGCATTTCACCCCCCCTTTAAGGTCTCACGCACTGCGGTAAGCTTTAAAATGTGATGCTTCTGTTCAAGTCTTTTTCTTTGCTTTTTCTCAGTCAGATACTGTAATTGTACTTATTCAATATTTATTAACTTATTCTAATGGTTGTATTTGTATCCTCAGGTACCTTTGAATTTCCGACAGGAGACACAGAGAGAACTGCTCTGCAGGAGAACTGAATTTACTAAAGCTAGGCCGCAGGCTGGAAATCAGCACTAAAATGCGTGTGATGGGAAAAATATGGGCTGGCATATGTGCGTGCACATCCTAATTTAATCATGCAAATTCACTATGGGCACCCACACCACACCACCTCAAATATTGTTAAGTCTCTCTGATGTTAACAGAGTAGCTCATCTGGAACATGACCACAATACTTACAATACTTAACACAATTAGGAGAAACTGGAGGTCCTTTCATGGGGTCCTGGCTCACCACAAAATCAGACAATACTATTTTATTTTCGTTAGTGGAAAAGGAGAGCCAAATAGAAATCCGTTTCCGTATCAGTTAAAACTAGATAAATACATTCTTTGTATATCTGTTATTTTAGTCTCATTAAAATGCTATTATAGTCTTAAATATTTTTATAGTTTTTATTTTTGTATTTTCCATTTTCATTTAAATTACATCAAGTACATCAAGCTAAACTAAATGAAAATGAGAAATGTTACTTTGGCAACTAGCTGAAATAAAATGTAGGCAATTTTTTATGGTTTTAAATGATACTTTATTCTGATTGGTCAAGCGCGCCATCCAGTGGTATTCCCTGATAACACATTCGGTGAGCTAATAAAATAATACAACTCAAATCAATATTTTATGTATTGTTATTTAATGATGTCCACTGGGTATCGCAGACTCGCTCTCTCGTTTCACACAAACGCAGCTGCTTCCATTTTGCAACGATTGTTTTGTACACTGTATTGGTTTATAAGATGACAAACAGGTACGATTTTAAAACAGTTTCACCTCAAATCAATATATCTTATTCCCATATTTATTGGCTTGAAATAATTGTTATGACTGTACCTTATCCCTTAAATGTCCGTCTAGTTTGAACTTGCCGCTTGCTAGCAACAGTTTTCTCCGCTGAAGCTTTATGTTTAAAGAGCTAATAAAATATTCCCACTCGAGTCAATATATCGTGTCTAATTATTTCCTTATGTGGCAAATAGCTGTGTAATAAGCGGGATAATGTACATCCAGCTGGTTGTTATCGCAGAATAAACACCTTCAAGCTGATGCAAGTCCCCTCATATCAGGGTCCTGATCACCGTCAGGGTTTATTCTGCGATAACAAACATCTGGATGTACATTATCCCTTACATATCACATGTTAATAGCATGCCTCGATAGATACACGCTGTGGTTTAAAACCATGTGTGCCACATTAAGAGGTAATCAACCTGATTTCCATTAATTTCAGGATAATTAAGCCGGAAATCAACAGATCAACAGTGCTGCTTAATTATACGCGTTAGAATTACAAGATAGTTTATAAATAGCACAGATACGGGTGGCATCCAGAGAGCACTGAGGAAATTGCAGCACAAGCCGTCAAACAGCGCAATTACACTGGTGAGAGCTACAAGCCTTTTGCAGACAGTGCCAGCGTTTTCTCTGAGAGCAGGAGACGTTTTCCCACAGACTCACCCACCCACAGTCCAACATCTTATTGGACCATGAAATTAATACACAGCTATAAATTATTCACTATTGTGAGGCCTTTTATCTGACTATCGGTTAGAAATCGTGGCGCGCCTGCGTGTTGACAATGCAGATCTGGACAGGGGCACGGCCTCTCGTTTGTTACACTTTGAACATCAAATTTAACAAGCTGCAGTGCAGCTAAAACAAACTTTATCATAAAACAGGCTCTATGACCCAAGACTATTAAATGGCTCAACTTGGCAATGTGTCCCCAGGGTTTTTCCATTACAGCCTCCTGCGAAAAGAACAGACCTCAGTAATTCATAACACCTGAAGCCTCATGTATTTTATCTCTCAATTCATGAGCTGGCAGCAGAATTTGCAGGCTTCATCTCATATCTGTGTTGACGCTAAATATGTGAATGGCCAGAATACCAGCCTGGGAAGAAAGGGGATGGAAGTGTCAGCAGAATAATGGGATAGAATATTTTGTTCTTGTTTCTGAGCAGCTGATGCAGTTTTATGATTGTGTTAGAGTGAAAATGCTCTAGTATTTGTGAGAAACTGAGTTAATCTTAACACCCAACATAAATAAATAAAAAATAAAATAATTGAGAATAGACTACAAAGACAGACCATAGATGTGGCTGATAGTCCACTTATGCACTTGATTATGTGCAGAAAAACCCATTTTCAAATCTGGCTCGCGTTATTCCCTAAAGCATGACATGATTTTCTGTCATCCCTCCACTAGTAAAAAGCAAGTTGAACCAGGGCCGCGGGAAGTGGGGGTGCTGGGGGTGAAAACAGCACCCCCTGTTTTCACAGAATTGTAAATGCAACGCATATGTTTGTTCATTAAAATGTATTAATTGTTAGCATTTAGTCATTTATTTGTAATAAACACTTTAAGTGGGCTATTTAAAAATTGTTATTTATAAGTTAAATTATATTTTTAAAACATAAGCGCAGAGTGTTACGTAATATTGTGTGTGTGTGTGTCGAAAGAATTTGTCGCAGCTGCTCAAAAAAAAAAAAAAAAAAAAAAACCCAGTCAAAAACCCCACTGTCAGTGTTTTGTAAGGAACAGGAAAATATGTTAAATATAGCAGGAGACATTTTAATTGTTTACTAATAAACCAGTTATTTTTTATGCCAGTGTTGGCTAGACAAATGAAGTTGACGACTCGCGATCTTCGCAGCGCCAGAGAGAAATGCACATTTCATACGAATTACATAAGCAGCGCAGTCTGTTTTCTTTCGTTTTGAATTGTTCTGCTTAAAAGTAGACATTTCAAGCTATCTATATGTCTCAGGTCTGTGAGGCAATAGGCTACCTATTATAGGCCTACGCTGAGTTTCGGTTCATTTATGAGACGAGCTCCAGGTTCGCCAGCGCCTCCGTGTCCTGATTATCTATTTTCTAATAGCCTATATTTATTAAATCCAGACAATTGGTTGATGAATCATCGATTAAAATTAAGATACAATTAATACAAAACGAAATTAAATTTAAAGACAGGCTTTGTGCTTTCAGTTTGAGGTCTCTGAAAGTTTTAAAACATTCTTTTAGTGCCGCTTTAGAGCACTCACGTCCGTAACGGAGAACTGTCTGTAACATTTTTTTTTTTTGTGTGTGTGTGTGAAATAAATTTCTAAAAAAAATGCGACTTAGTCCAGTGCGACTTAGGCTATAGGCCTATGTTTTTTTCTTCCTCATGGCGCATTTTTTAACTGATATGCGACTCCGGAGCAATAAAATAAAAGGGACTCCGGAATAAAAGCAGAATCAATAAAGTCAAAAATGTGATGTGCAGTCAGGTTTGAGTGTGTGCGCATTTTTTGAGGAGTTTTACAGTCTTGATATTGTTTCTTATTCAAAAAGGGTGACGCCCCTATCCCCCCCCCCCCACAAAAAAATTCAGCACCCCCAACCTAAAACCTCTTCCCGCGGCCCTGAGTTGAACGCACTTAAACGCCACCATAATGTTGTAAATACGAGTGGGAAGCCCCGATCATTATGAGTTGGGGGTGTGTCAGCGAGAAACATGGCGGAATACCATACTTAATGTTATTTAGCAGTAATATTGTTAGGCTTTTCTTATTGCCTGCGCAGAATATGAGGGCATTATAATATAACAATGTAATATGTAACGATAAAGTTTGCAGTATAAATTAATTAAAAACATAAAAAAAAAAAAAAAAGTACACCTGATGCACATTTCTTTGTTCTTGATTTTCTATAACTAGAGTTTAATAACCTTGCTGTTTTTACCTCGTACGTACGAACTTCCCAGGAGGACTTGAATGCACCATTAATCAACATATGCAGAAGAATTCTTCAAACAAACTAAATTTCCTCAATCTATTTTTTTTTTTTTTTTTACAAAAATGTGGTATTTTAAAAAACAAATGCAATGCAAAGCATAACATAACATATAATTAAAAAAAACAATAAAGCATAAAAACAGAAAGCAAAACAAAAACTCCTTTTGAACTTGAAAGGAGATTGTTTTGAAATTTCACCTGATCAATATAGTTTAATAAAAATGTTTTAATCAATTTCAAATTAATTACATTTAGATTTCACTTAGACACTTGCTGCACTTTTATTCTTGACAAAAATAATATTATATAACAGTAAAAACTATTCAGTAATATTTAAGTATTAAAGCAATATTACTTTGATGTGCACTCTTGAGATAAAGTCTGTTAATATCATTTATTGTTAATTTATTGTATTGTTTTATTTGGCCCAATCTGTCACAATCAGCAACTTCTTTAATAGCATGGTCTTTTTCAAAGTTACAAACTAGAAATAAAATTGAATTGATTTGTATTCTTGTAATTCTTTTAATCCAATGTTTTATTCACTAATTGGAAACAAATTGCAGGATATACTTGCGACACCCACTAATCCACTAATTGCTGAATCTCTTCTGTTCACAATTTGCACCTCCGAAAGAATACTGATGTTGCCCTTTTTTGCAAAACATCCTCTTCTTCAGAAAGATTATTAGACTGAAACCATGTAGCTCATGTGTTATTCATCACATGGAGACCTTTAAAACATAAAAAAACATCAAACAGAAGAGACAAGAGGCATAAACAAGGAAAAAAAAAGGATGGAAGAAAATGCTAATCGCTTTCTGATCTTCCATAATGCCATAAAAAGGACCAGCAACACAGCAGAAATGAGCGATTTAATCACCACTTGAGTGCTGACTTGACAAACCTGATGGCTTCATAAATGATCAATTCAGCATCCATTATACGCCTGAAAAACTTGGAAGTTTATCAACATGACAGGGAAAGATGGTTCAGTTTCAAGCCTAACAGAAGCTCCTGATCTTATTATTTGTACATGATAGTTTATTATACAAACCTCACAGAAAAAAAATAAAAATTTATCGATATTTTATCGTACACTGTAAACCCCAATAAGCTGACCTGTCTCAAAACTTTACAGAACACATGAATATAACAATGGTCTCTCTAACCCTAATGTGGCCTTCTCAAAGAGAAAATTCAGTTGAATGACTCACGCAAAGTCAAATATAATGACCACAACTACGTTGTCATCATTTGACTTACTGAGTCATACAGGTGAGTGATTCATAAAAATAACAGTTTATAAGCTCACTGGTGTGGAAAAAAATGGCTTGTACCAAACAGGGTCCAACTTATGGAACAATGATCAACTAAAGCGCAGTGCACAAGTGCTCTTATGGCGTGTCAGAATCCACTTTTGCTAGTTTAACGACGGGAAAAATGGTCGGCGCGCCCGGCTCATGGTCTAAAAGGGTTGTCCCTATTCTCTTAATGAGTAATGGGTGTGTTTTGGGGCGTAACGTGAAATAAACCAATCAGAGTCTCATCTCTCATTCCCTTTAAAGCCAGTTGCGCTCGCGCCGTGGCGGATTCGCTATTTACATGACGGAATTTGCATACGGAAAAACTGAACGCTTCTCTAGCGAGGAAACGGATCTGCTCGTACGCGAGGTTAAAGCACGCGAGCAGACCATCAACAAGCCGGATTCCACCATATCTTTATGTACACAATAATAATCTTTTCCATTGTAATCCTTTTATTTTTAATATTTGAATAGTTTGTGTGCTGCTGTGGATATACAGTGGTGTTAAAAAAAAGCTTTTGGAGGCAAAATGTCAACACAGTGTGTGTGTCCCTGTGTGTGTGTAATAAGTGTACTCACATTGTGACCCGCCTATAGGCGCACATTACTAACGCACTCTTTAAATAACAAAAAATAATAATAAAATACTGCTCCATTGACTTTAGACCAGGGTTTTGTTGGTCAATGGCGCAGTCTATTTCAGTTGCCTCAATTAGCAATGCGCCAACAATGCACCTGAACACCTCGTTTTCAGACCAGCAGCCTATCGGCGCACAAATGGTCGCAAAAGCATTTGCTATTTAAACAATGTGGCGCAGGAAGTAAAAATGATTACTGCGTCGGGCTGAAACTTGCAAAAAAACACTTGCGTCGCACTTGCCGCTGCATAGCACCGGGTGTATGATAAGGTCCTTAATATTATCTTTGGGCAGTGCAATATTTTTGATGTTGTCAAATGGATGTCCTACAGACAGGTTAGCATGAGCGATTTGATCATCAGATCTTTATCTTATTCTTAGTGTGCAAACACATTTCTCTTCTGAATTTGCCATTACTTGTGCTGACCATCGGACTTACGGTTTTCTAGTAGTAACGTTCAATCAGCACAAAATTCCCATAAACCTCCAATTCAAGCTTAATGCATTAAACTCAAGACAGACTTTCAAGCTATATGGACTTACCATGCTTTGCTTTTGACTGACTGATTCTGACTTAAAGGGATAGTTCACCCTAAAATGAAAAGTGCACGCTTAAAGCTTGTTACAAAGCACCGGCATATAGTAAAAATTATCATGTTGGTAATGAGCAATGAGACGTTTCAATTATGTATCGATAAACTAGAGTCCGTGTCGACACCAAAGATGAAGTTGACGCACCTTTAGAGAGAAATGCAACTTTCATACAGATTACATAATCAGAGTATTTGTTTTTTATTCGAATTGGTTAATTTAAAAATAGACATTTCAAGCATTCTATAGATATATTTCTCATGTTTGTGAGGCAAGTAGCATATACACTCAGTTTACTGTAATGGTGGCGTAACTAGGGATCTTCAGTCCTAAATATCCCCCTCTTTGTGCTTCAGCTCAGATTTCATTTAATAGTTAATGTTTCAACTCATGGAGTACTTTCTACTGCTGTCCTCAAATCTTTTTTGCCGCTTTTTTTCTCTGAACTCTTTACACTTGATTCTCCCTGGTTACCAGATGACTCAGAAGAGCATTTACTCAAGAAAAAAAAAAAAACAGCTGGCGTTTCGTTTCAGAGCCACCCTGTTCTCTTCAGAGCATGGGGTAATTGCCCAACGCGTATCTCCAGTGATGAGAAGATACTGCCGACATACTAAAAATAGCTGACAGGGCCTTCAAAGCACAAAGCCACAAAACCAGCTGAGTAAAGGTGCTTTGATGATTTCCATCATAGCCGGTGTGATAATTATCACTGTGTCAATACAAAAAGGTGCGATAAGCTATTTTGTTTGCACAGAAAGTGATGACTCTCACATTGCCATCCATAGCATTAGCGAGGACTCATGGGAAATGTGATTGTGGAGGGGAAGTGGGGTCTTAATAACCTCATTCAGGATGTATTCAAATGTTTTCCTAGTGTTAAAAAAGACTTACATTACATAAGAATAAGGTGTGACAAAAAGACAGAGATCTTGTAGACAATTGAATTTTGTGACTGCTGGTATGAAGACCATCTAATGAAGTTAACTGATGACGTACAGCAGGTGTATGAGAAAGAGAAAGGAGAGAGATTATTCAGACAATGCTGATACGATCTTATTTATATGTTATAACAAATTGATATGCAACGTGACAATGAAAGAAGCTTGTGGGTCGCTCAAACAGAAGCTTATGGGTTTCGGTTCCTAAGGAATGCATTAACTGCTAAACAAATACACATGCGATGCAAGTAGTTTTGGTAACACTTTATTTCTATGGTCCACTTTAGCTATTCACGTTTACAAAATTAGGAAGCGCTATATTATTCTTTCACATCATATCATGTATACAGTATATTACACAGTACAGACATAAAAAAACATTGATATCACACAGGCTGCCTTGTCGTTTACCCAATATTTCAATGATTAAAGGTTTCCTAATCTGTATTTTCCAGTAAAAATACAGTAATGTTTTTTTTTAATGGTTTTTTTTTTTACAAAAAGTCACTTATGCTCACCAAGACTTAATTTATTTGATCACAAATACAGTAAAAACAGTAATACTGTGAAATATCATTACCATTTAAAATAACTTTTCTATTTTAACATATTTTAAAATAGAATTTATTCCTGTGATCAAAGCTGAATTTTCAGCTTCATTACTCCAAACTTCAGTGTCACATGATCCTTCAGAAATCATTCTAATATGATGATTTGCTGCTTAAGAAACATTTCTTCTTATTATTAATAATGTTAATTCTTTCCACGTTTTCTTTCCAGGATTTTTTGATGAACAAAGTTCAAAAGAAAATCTTTTGAAACAATGTAATAGTTAATGAATCCATGCTTAATAAATGTATTGATTAATAATATATATATATATATATATACTGACCTCAAACTTTTGAACTGTAGTGTATATAAACATCTTTAAAGCAGTTGCTTAAACTTGCTCAGATTAAATATTAAAACTTATCTTGAACTAAAGGTTATGTGTGCAACTGGCCTCAATTAGGAACTGCAGAAACATTTATATATAACATTTATTATTTACTAGAAAATAAGATGAAAAATAAAGTTTAAATTTTTTTTAGTGCATATTGAAAAATTTGACAACCAATCAATACAATCTTGGCAATACGAGAGAGAGAGAGAGAGAGAGAGAGAGAGAGAGAGAGAGAGAGAGGGTGAAAAAAGATTCCCATTGTGCACCTATAGGTTTAGCTGAAGGACAAGGGCTAACATGGCACTCAAGTTGAGTCCTTCAGGTCCTCAATCCATCAGTAAACATGAGCATGAGGAGCCTCTACAGTGTAGTGTGTGCAAATTGCTCTTCCTCTCAGATGGTGATGCCACGGGACGTAATGATCGGGTTTTTCTCAGTTCTGTGGCCCAATCAAGGTCATAGACAGACAAAAACACACAGACACATCTGTCTTCCTGCCAGTCAGCAGAGATACAACACATGCAGGTTTGCTGACACTGAAAATTAAAGATATAGTGGTGGTAAAAAAAAAATGTCAAGATGGCAAGGTAGAAGAGAACGAAAAAAAATGTCCTTGACATACCCTGGAGAAAAACAGAGGCCTGCCATTTGACTTTATGTGATTTGTAGTGCAATCACTGTTGTCCATGACAACTATCCTTTGAAACATGATGACATCTTGCTGCAAAGGATTTCATTTTATCTTTCTTTTTATTATTTAATTACATTTTTGGCATGAGTCATGACAGACTTTGAAAAATGGAAAATACTGGCTTTGTTTCAGAATTTACAGGTAACCCAACACTATATAAAAAATGGAATAAATAATTAATGTTTAAATCAATTATTTAGAGAACCTGTCCATGTTGACATTTGGCTACTTTGGCTAGCTTCTACAAAACGACAGATGTGCGACAAAAAAAAACATACCAACCGTCAAAAAAAAAAAAAAAAAAAAAAATCAAATACTTGACTTTGATTAGCTATCCAAACTCTGGATGATTATACACTTAACTGTTTTATTTACAGAAGAAAACCTATGAACCCACCAGTTGGGAAATACTAACTGAAATTGGGGGAAATTAACTATTACTTTTCTGTTTATAGAGGTATATATTTAACACAGACAATAATGGCACAAGAAAACCCTGAGGATATAGACACTTCATTAGAACCTCTAAAAAGGTAATTCAGGCAGACTTCCCCCCAGAGACAATCCATCATCTTTCAAATGGGACAAACTTTAAATTAGTATGGATGACGCAGTATCCCTGATTCATAGTTATATAACGATTCAGATTGATTTAGAGAAGGAACATAGCATAATATGTGTCCGTCATGAACTACACAACTCTAGAGCTCCAAAACGAAAACGCTCCAAAAGCTCGATCTCTTTCTAGGCAGCATTTTCACTCCCTCCCTCCACGAATGTGTTCCAAAACAGTTTGGCTGTTCCTAACAGTAAGTAGCAAAGACATACTGCCTTGAAAGATACCTTGTTTCAGACATATATTTAGTACATATATTCTCTGTCAATAAAGCATTCCCAGAAAGCATTTCCATAAGATGTTGAATGGAGCTGAAGGAAATTATTCAATTGATAAACGTAGTTGACAATTATCTTCAGTCTGTTATTCCTAAAAATCTAATGCAAATGTTAATTTACATTAAGTAAAATGTATTTCAATAAATCTAATCTAACCATTTGTTATATATACAGGTATGTATGTGTGTATATATACAACACATTCTCATACCCAAGACGTCACTTTTTGTCACTTTCAACCATGCTTCAATATCTGACGCTCAAAGCACCCTTTAGCGTCCATATGTGACGCTTCGGTTATGGGTAGGTTTAGGCGTCATGTAACTGACGCTTTCGAAAGCGTCAATATCCGACGCACAAAGCACCCTTAGCGTCAATATGAGACGCTTCGGTTGGGTAGGTTTAGGTCTGTGGTAGGGTTATGCGTCTCATATGGACGCTAAAGGGTGCTTTGAGCGTCAGATATTGAAGCATGGTTGAAAGTGACGTCTTGGGTATGAGAACGGGCTGATATATATATATATACACTCACTCACCTAAAGGATTATTAGGAACACCTGTTCAATTTCTCATTAATGCAATTATCTAATCAACCAATCACATGGCAGTTGCTTCAATGCATTTAGGGGTGTGGTCCTGGTCAAGACAATCTCCTGAACTCCAAACTGAATGTCAGAATGGGAAAGAAAGGTGATTTAAGCAATTTTGAGCGTGGCATGGTTGTTGGTGCCAGACGGGCCGGTCTGAGTATTTCACAATCTGCTCAGTTACTGGGATTTTTACGCACAACCATTTCTAGGGTTTACAAAGAATGGTGTGAAAAGGGAAAAACATCCAGTATGCGGCAGTCCTGTGGGCGAAAATGCCTTGTTGATGCTAGAGGTCAGAGGAGAATGGGCCGACTGATTCAAGCTGATAGAAGAGCAACTTTGACTGAAATAACCACTCGTTACAACCGAGGTATGCAGCAAAGCATTTGTGAAGCCACAACACGCACAACCTTGAGGCGGATGGGCTACAACAGCAGAAGACCCCACCGGGTACCACTCATCTCCACTACAAATAGGAAAAAGAGGCTACAATTTGCACGAGCTCACCAAAATTGGACAGTTCAAGACTGGAAAAATGTTGCCTGGTCTGATGAGTCTCGATTTCTGTTGAGACATTCAGATGGTAGAGTCAGAATTTGGCGTAAACAGAATGAGAACATGGATCCATCATGCCTTGTTACCACTGTGCAGGCTGGTGGTGGTGGTGTAATGGTGTGGGGGATGTTTTCTTGGCACACTTTAGGCCCCTTAGTGCCAATTGGGCATCGTTTAAATGCCACGGCCTACCTGAGCATTGTTTCTGACCATGTCCATCCCTTTATGACCACCATGTACCCATCCTCTGATGGCTACTTCCAGCAGGATAATGCACCATGTCACAAAGCTCGAATCATTTCAAATTGGTTTCTTGAACATGACAATGAGTTCACTGTACTAAAATGGCCCCCACAGTCACCAGATCTCAACCCAATAGAGCTTCTTTGGGATGTGGTGGAATGGGAGCTTCGTGCCCTGGATGTGCATCCCACAAATCTCCATCAACTGCAAGATGCTATCCTATCAATATGGGCCAACATTTCTAAAGAATGCTTTCAGCACCTTGTTGAATCAATGCCACGTAGAATTAAGGCAGTTCTGAAGGCGAAAGGGGGTCAAACACAGTATTAGTATGGTGTTCCTAATAATCCTTTAGGTGAGTGTATATATTAATTGATGGTGTCAAATGATAACAAATATAACAATAATTTAACAAATGGTCTGATTTACATTTATCTAAATATTCTTAACTTTGCAAAGGATTTTTTTTTTTCAATTAATGCAAATTTGTTTTGCCATTTACCAAAATTTAATGTTTAATTGATTGTAATTACTTACCTTACATTTCTTCAGAATTAATAATATGTACACCATTTAAATATATCTTGGAAATTTGTCACTGAATTCATATGCATGAATGTTAAAAACAGACAGTCCATTCTTTAACTTTCATTGAGTAGAGCACATTCATCCACATAGTAATTTGGGTTTGGAACAACAATTATAAGGCAAATTATTTCTTAAAACCTTTAATATAGCTTTTTTAAAACCGACCCCGGTCATTATAAAACAGAAATCTCCTCCATTACCAAAACACTGTCCAATTCTTCATCATATCACAAATTTCATGACATGCTAATCACATTTGAATCTTCCAGCATTGCTATATCAAAAAGTTTGCCTCTATGCTCAAAGTTTGGCACACACTGATCAGAAAACAACCGGTTGTCCAATATTGGGCACAATCAAAGTCTTTAGCTGTTTCATGTCAAATCAAGCCCAATTGTTTGGGCCAGTAGCCAGTTAATCACAAGCCCTGCGGCGGAGCCAGAACACAAGTCAACGCTAATTCAAGTCCGCGAACAAACTGGCAAAGTATTCTGTTCTTCAGATTGATGAGGACGGTTTAATTGCTTTCTTTTGTTGCTTTGGCACAAACTTGCATTTGATGTTTTTGTGAATGTAAATCATAGAAATTGATTGACATAGTTGGCGACATAATAAATATTCTAGTAAAAAAAAAACGAGTGAAATGTATTGGTCCAGCCTCATCTATCACTGTGTGAATCCGTTCAAATAAATTGTCATCTTTGATCGTCTGAATTGGTGAGATATGTGACCGTTCAATCCAAACGTAAAGTGAGTTATGTGGATCTCACTGAAGCATGAATCAGGCAGGATATTTCAAGGAGCCGTCGTTTGTGGCTACAGTGATTTGGGACTTGTCACATGTACTAACTGTAACAGACTGCCGCAGACATAACCATATCACCAAATGATGTAATTAAAAAACAGCCGCTGGGGAGAACTGTCATTGAAAACACACACACACACTCCCCTTCAGCACAAGATAGAAATAGAGAAGAAGTAAGAGAGAAAATCCGTCTGGATTTAACAAACTCTGTTGGGCTGAGATGAAAGAATAAGAGGTTATTCACATTCACAAGGCCAAAAAATATGCCCTCTGCAAATAGTCCGACAGAGCTCTGTGTGTTCGCGAAGTGAGGCTTCGACCTTGAACACTGCAAAGCATTATTTCTTAATCAGTATTTATATATATATATATATATATATATATATGTTTTCAGTCAGTTTCCAGTATATATAAAAATGATAAATCTTAAAATGAGTCATATTTATTTGTAAATCAAAACTTTGTAAGATATTAAGAGAGAACACTCACCAAGTAGTGGTAATATTTCACAATAAGGTTTTAAACATTAACATTATTAATGCAAGAGAAAGCCTGCACTAACACATATTAATCTTGGTTAATGCTAATATGGTACATTTGTAATGATTTACATTGTTGGCGATGTCAAAGTTAAAATGTTAACAAAATAATAATGTTAGTTATATGTAAATTAATATTATGTATGTACACTGAAATGTGCAAATATCCCCCCATAGATCATTGTTAGTTTAATGCATTGACTAAAATTACTACAGGTATTACACTACATTTTTCTATAAATTATGAGGTTTATGCAGGTTTAAGCAAAAATTAAACTTAAAAGAAACATATCTTATATCTTATAATCATCTATGTTTCATTGCAGTTTTGCTTCTAATGTAAATGTGCCTTGTTTTAAGGACTTTTTACACAAAAGAAGACATTTATTTATTTATTTAGCAATATAAGGGCTGCACGATATTGGAAAAAAATTGACATTGGAATCTTTTGTTTTTCTGCGGATATATATTGAGATATGAAAACAATTTCACCAGATGACTTGAATAGCTCTATTTGGAAAGAATGAATACTTCTAGAATGATTGTGGGGAAGTGAACCTGCATAGAAAATAATAAATTACAATCATAGGTAAATACAATAGAACAAAAATACAAATTAAATAAACAGTGTTTTATGTTTTTTCAGGTAAGCCTAACAATAAGGTACAGAAATTAAATAATCAAATGTAAAATTACACTGCATAGTCTTCACTATATCAATTCAATATAATTAAAGCTAAACAAGTGATTTTCTCTTTGTATTTTATTGTTTAATTAAGATTAATGAGAGACAGCAGCAGGACCTAATGCATGGATCAAATGTAATGATTCTCATAAGTTTTCTTTCTCAATTGTTTACGTTCATGTAAGCCATGAGCAAATTTGTTTATGAGGATACTTATTGAGATGGGCATTTTGACATCATTTTGCATGTAAGTGTCCATTCAAGCACACACTGTAAAAAGTGAACAGTTGGATCAACTTAAAAAAATTACTTCAATTGGTAACACCTAAAGAATTTAAGTTTTCTCAACTTAAATTATCACGTTTTACGTTGATCCAACTGTTCACTTTTTACAGTGCAAATAGACACAGAAGAGAGAGAATAAGACCCCCTCTTTCGCATCTTCTTGCACTCGAATGGTTTAAAATCGCTTGAATGTTTAAACTGAGGACCTAAAACACGTGCAAATGATAAACTTTCGCAATAAGATGGGTAAAGTTTGCAATCAGGTGTTAAAGGTGTTTGCAATCCGAGAATCATATGGTGCCTGGTCCAATCGCACAACCTGAGCTAATGCTAAGACTATAGCGTATATCGCACAGCCCTATACCAGCAATCACCATCTCAGCTACAGAGGTTGAACTGACAAGTGAGATTCTGTCAAAGTACTGAATCAACTGCCAACAATGGAGACTGCTACTCAAAAACATCAGAAACCATTTCTAGACACAGAAGACAGCTGCTTGCATCATGCCTAGGAGTGTAAAACAGACATGTGTCATGTGACAGCCAGACACCATGTGCATGAGGAACCAGTGACCACAGCCACAAGATAACCAACCATCTCATCTAAAGTGAATCCATGTTAACTAGCATCTGTGTCCAGCCTCAGGTTATATTGCTACTGTAGTTCTGTGGGCTAAATTTACTCCCAAATTAAATCAGCTACAAAAACCAATGGAATTTACCCTCAGGAAAGAGTGTATGTTAAGTGTATAAGAGATTGCAAACATTTTCTCAAAAATGTGTTTTGGTATTTTTCTCTTCCTTTTGAATATTGTGTAAGAAAGGACTACAGCTTGTAATCTTATATGACCAGTTAACATGAGAGAAGCTAGCTAGCTTGTTATGTTCCCTTAGAAGCAAGAACACGTTATGCAAATTTAAAATATGTAACCACTGAGATTAAAATGTCACATACACACATTACTGTACGTACTACCAGGTGTCCTGCTTCAGCCGAGCAACCATCAATGAGATGGGCGGGAATGCTATGGGATAGCTTTCTCCCAGTATTATAGAACTCCTCTTAAATGATTTACACATAAAAGCCTGACAGAAATGTGAAATGTTCAGATGCTTGAATTTTTTATTTTTTTTGGTGTGTGTGTGTGTGTAGACAGATCAAAACCAGTTTCCTCACGACAAGACACAAGTCTTTCCCAATTCCACAAGCAAAACAGACAAAAATACCCAGCTTACACATAACTGTGTGATATAAATCTCAGAGATAAATTAATAATTGCATCAGCTTCCCGAGTTCATTTTGAAGTTTTGCAGCGAGCAGACACACTCAGAAACACAACCGTACACGTGCAAACACATATAAAATAGCCCGAGGGTGATATTCTACTTCAGTTGAAATGGTCTCCATTTTAAAAACAGATGTGTCTCATTGTTAGATAATTCCACATTACTGGCCTTATGTTGCTTTGGAATGCCAATTCCATCCATATATTCCAGCCATACTCCATGTCGTGTATAATAAATAATCTAAAACTACTTCTTTCCAAGAACAGGCAATCCTTAGTCCACAAGGTGGTTTCATACAGATGCATTAAATAAAATGAACAGATATGTCTTAGAAATAAGCTAAACATTGCACAGATTGCACACCAGTATAAACACAGTTTGTCAGATATTGATATTGTGAACAGGCCCTATCTGCCTGGTCTTATCTATCCGGTGATGAATAGGAGATGTGAATTGAAACAGAACGGACTAGTCTAAGCGATGCCAGGAGGAACTGAGACTCTTTTGTAGAATTTCTGTTTACACAAAAGGGAGGAAGGCGCAGTGGTTGTAATCTCTTTGCGAGCTTGTTTTGCTGTAAACCCAGTTTACAACAAACTTAGAAATTCAGTTTATAGTACAGATGAAAAATGCACAAGGAAAAGCAGCAGGCAGTCTGTTATGAACTAAAAGAACAGAACACCCATTGCATAAAATTATGACGTAAAGTCCAGTTGATATACATGTTCTAAATTTTATTTTGAAACTAAATTCGTGGCATTAAAGAGAGAAATCAGATGTCCATTGTATATAATATTAGATGTTATGTTCATCATCAGATTTGTTTACTGGCTATTGCGAATATAAACATGCCTAATCTAATGCCACCGGGAGGCATGCATAGTTTATTATGCTTTTAAAATCTGCTATATGATGCTTGTAACCACAGCACTCAGATACAAACACAGTCTCATACTTGCATCGCATGATTTATGCAAGCAAAATTAAGTGTTTGTCTAGCTGCATGAATGTATTGCAGACTTCCCTTTTCACGCATGGATCTAATGAAACTATATAGCCGGCTGAGGTTCAGCAGAATCATCTAATGTTCTCAGCGAGGACCATCGTGTCCAGACTGCCAGGAAAGCAGCGTCCGGGAAAGGCTGTGCGCGACAGATTTTTACACCCAGGGCAGTGTCATTGCCACCCAATTTAAGGCCTGCTGTTTTCCAAGCTAGAATCAAGCCTGCCTTGGCTTGGCTTTTTCCTCGCTGTCTGAATCATTTTGGGGTTACTGATGGGGGTTTGGTAATTGTAATACTCTCTGAAATGGAGGTGAGAGAGGAAAACAATGTGGAAAACGCTTTTTTGAGGGATGGCTGTGTGTCATTTTCTTTGGTGAAAGGGCCGACTTGTAGCATGCCTCTCCGCCAATGGGTAACACCGTAACGGCACCTCAGCTGCTGAAACACGAGTCGGCACGTCACGACGTTGCAAATCTCACACTACTTATCTCTGCCTGACATCACTCAACAATGTGTCAGTTCAGTTCTGTGGCCATCTGCAGGTTCATCCGGCTTCAGACTGGAACAAATCGTGGACTCTTTGAAAGATGGGACAGAAAAATCACAAAAACGAAAATCTAATATCAAACACTTGTGTTATAATCATTGTTATAAAGTTCAACATGGTTAGTCTTATTGTGAATCTTGTTTTCTTGATTTGCGAGTAATGTTTCTATTTTGTCAAGTGGCTAACATAGCATAATCCGAAAGAGCTTTATGTGTGGTAACAGTAATACAGCATTTTCTCCACCATACAAAATATTTTAAAATGAATTGCATTCCATTTAGGAACACAAGTCATTCGTTTTCCGACCCGACCTTTTGGTTCATCCCTAAATACAACTGTTTTAATCAACAGTCTCTTTTTAAGTAAAAGTAGTAAACTGATCAAACACAGAATAAATCACATTCGTATGATCTGGAATAGGCTATAGTGCAACAAAGTCATGTTTTATATTGATACAAAAAGAATCATCAGCTTAATAATAAATACATTTTGCACTAAAATCGTGTTCAGTTGAGCTCTGAACGAATTAGATTTCCACTGGGGGTGACTGCTGAAATGAAGTCAAATCAGAAATTTAGATGATGATATGACAAAAGACCTTTAATAATAGACGTTACTACAGACAAAGACATTGTTTTTTTAAATAAAAAGATAAATAAGAGGGAGAGAACAAACTAAAATTCACATTGTCATTGTAACTTTGTGCATGATTCATCAGTGCATGCTATTAAAAAAAAAAATTGTAATCTTAATCAGAATCTAATAACTTATGCCTCAAAACGTTTTCTTGTCAAATATCCAGCTTCTTTCAAAAACATGTCTAAATACAGAGGTACAATGGGTTATTTCATTCTTTTTGCTGGGTTTCTACTTTTTTCTTTAAAAAAGACGATTCCACAATCTAAGTAAACCAGCGAAAGGAACTTAAGAATAATGTTTTTTGAAATATAAAACATATTATCATCCTCAAGGTCACACAACCTACATAAAGTCCAAAGCTTCGCTCTGCATTAATATCAGCATAACCCAAAGCAAGATTCATGTGACCCTTAAAATGGAAGTCAGGCAGACAACTCAGCGAGGCAGCAGACTCCAGCTGTTCTGTTCTCAGTGGAGACGTGCCCTCTGTGACTACGGTACACTATCATTTACACAGCAAATAACTTTCCAAGGATACTTGGGATATTATTGAGAGATGTAGCTATAGCTATCAAAGAACCTTCAAAACACTTTTCGATGTAATAAACCAGACAGTTCCCAATTCTGATGGTAAAATTTAAGCCACGCTCAAAACTGTAGAAAACAGACAAATGTAGACTCACACCCGTGACTGTATTCAATAAACATTACTTTGTTGATAGGATGCATCAACAACATCCCACAGCGATGAACTTTTTCTTGGGAAATTTATTGTTCATAGCAATTATTATTAAATGTTGACATTTATTGTTGTTTATCATAATGTAACGCTAACTGTAACCATGGTATTGTGGCAGAAATGGTCAAATGTTTTTACATTAGTCATATCAGAGTTCGTACAAACATATGGCAGTGTCAAAGACTAGAGCTTCAAAGCTCTAAATATTTTTTCCAGTTTAAATGTTATTTTTAATGTGATGACCAAAATTGATCAAAGATTGTCCCCATTTGTAAAAAATAAAAGTTTCAAGACGTAGGAGAACTAAGACGTAGCAAACAAACACTTTTAGTTCCAATAAATAAACCAATAAATTACCACTGTAACCAGTAGGTTCCAGCAGAGGAGCATTTACTGGCTTATTAGCCATTTCCACTCCCTAATATAGCTTAATGTTTCTCTTTTAAATTGATTATTAAGATATTATGAAATTACTATTTAGTGGGTAGAAATAAACTGGATAAATATAGAGATCTCAAACATACACTCGATGCAGTAAATTTACTCTCATAAAAGCTATATTATCCAATGTTCCTCTGTTTAGTTGTAAGGTGGTTTTTTTTTTCACCCTATCCATAAAATCACAATTTTCATTGGACCCATTCAATCAAATCTAACAGCTTGATTAATTGAGTCTGGAACTTAAAGCCTGCAGATGAGCTGGAATAGGTCAGGATGAATACGCAAGGCGTGAGGATAGAGATCCGGCCTTAAATTGTCACAGTGTCCTTGTCCATGGCAATTGAAGACTTAAGCCGAGGGATAAGAAAGTGTGCAGACGCATGTATCAAAGCACTGGACAAATACAGCGGCGATGCCCGGATTCCAAATGAGCCAAATGGCAGGACCAGCTTGCGCTTTGATAAAGAATACTGGTTTCTCTTTTCTAATCACCCCGCTTTGCATTTCAAGGACCTTTCTGCCAGGCCAAATGTCACTTTCGCAAAACTCACCGAATCACTGACAGCTGCCTTTTAACTTGATGCTCCACCACCAAGGCTGAGAAACGCACAGGCTTTGTTAATATGTGCGGGCCCATAACGAAACAAAACATAGATCAAAGACATCTCATAGCAGTTTTCATCTTATCAGCGGGATACTGGCGACCACGTCTGCATTAATGTTTATGCGTTTAATTAGGTATGCGTGGGGAATCGTCAAAGTAACGTTAGGAAAACAGATGTAAGTAAATCTGCACGGGTATTTCTCCCAACAGATTAATTAAATCAAACACTGCACTCCACATAATCTCACTAATAGCCCCCTTGACTGTAGACACTTCAGAGACGTCTCCCAGCGGAGACTCTGAGCTTAGAGAACTCGCTCGGAGCGCTGAGAGGGAATCTGCTTTAACGGAATCTTTAATATGTCGCTTATTGACCTTGCTTTGTCATTTTATTCGCTCGGAGCGCTGAGAGGGAATCTGCTTTAACGGAATCTTTAATATGTCGCTTATTGACCTTGCTTTGTCATTTTATTCCCGTCTGACATGAAAATGACATAGGGAGGGACAACAGCCAACCGGACAGAGTGAACCAGAGGAGAAGATTTCATCAATGTGACATGTTCAGCACCGTATTATTTGAATCTATAGCCAGCTTATGAGATTTCAAATGTTTACTTTTGTTAAAGGGATATAACATCCAAAATTCTTCATTTTATCATCATTTAGCCTACCCACCCTCGCCTCACGTCATTTCAAAACACTAAGTGTAAACAGCAACTAGATTCTATTTACACTAAGTGAAAATAGCATATTTTCTTAGCGATAGCTGCTATTTCCACTGTACAAATATAGCATTATTTTCTTTGCAATAAGTGTAAATAGTTGTTAGACGCGTTTTATAGGCTACAAATAGTGGCAGATACTGTATGCAATAATTTCATAAAATTATGAAATGGATGCCGCCTTTTTGGGACAATAAAGCCCTCCCTACACCTACCCCTAAACACTTATTAACCACACGTTAGACACTTTATTTCAACTTTTCGAATATTTTCTTCATTTTTATTGAAAATAATGCAGATCTGATATGTGATGGGAAAAGGGAGTAGAGCGAGTTCGGAAAAAGGCGGGAGAGCGTCTAAACTTTCTGCCACACGCCTTACCCCTACACTATTGCCACTGTCCTCCGTAATTTTGGCCAGATGTCAGTGGGCAGAGTTAGTGTAAATACGCAATTTCATAGTAAAGTGTTCACCAACATAATCATTTTGGGCGGGGATTAAACACAGACATCGGATACCAGTCATGTCTAACAGACGGGACAGGACAAAAAAATAATAATAATCAGATATGGCCAAAAGATCAGATCTCTGCATTAAGACTTGCAGTGTAAACGCAGCCACTGAATATGACTCAGTCCCTAAATATGAGAATTAATAGGTTAAATAATATTGATTGCCTTAGTGAGCACCACTTATTAATAGATTTCAAAGAATAATAGAATGATTGTTAAAAACCACTATGTGATAGTCAGAACATACGTCATGTTTTCAAGAATACTTAATAGTTTATGACTCATAGGAATCATACATAAAGATTAATGTGAAATTGATGGGGAGAAACACCTTAAATCAGCCTTCAGATTGAAGAACCTAACTCACTTAGTCACAGACACGTGCCCTCTCACTAAATTCCTCACTAGTGAAGAGTCATGTTGTCAGATAAGGTGTTTAACAGTATATTGACAAACCTTCATGGATGTACAGAAATCACCATTAAATCCAAAGGACCGATGCTATTGATCCAAGTTATTTAACTCCCATCGAACGGATTAGCTTTCTAAATTGTGAATCAGCAAAAAAGAGATACAGCCAATCAGTTTGCGCACCCATTTCAATATTCTTTACCTATCGTTTGAATCATCCATGAGACCAAGGCGAAGAACTGTCATCAGATTACCCATTGATTTCAATTAGCACAAACCTACTACTAAACAACCTTTGTCAGTCCACGATCACTGCTAGTGCTATTGATTCACAGGCTTGTTCCATTACGCTTGATTGCTGCCGGGCCACTGTCAGCTCCGAGATCTGATTAGTTCCCCCTTTTTAGCACGTTCTCTCAAATAAAGGTCCACGAAGGTTGCTAATAAGGTTATAGACAAGTGATGGACTGAAAGGTCAAAACGGCGATTATTGATAGAGAGGAAAAATGATAGAATACAATGGAGAGGGAAGAGAGAATAAAGTACATACACATTTCTGGCTGCTTGCTGTTTGAGGTGTTTCCGCCCAGACACTACCACTAAAAGGTTTTTAACCAGCACGTTTCTCTCAGAAATGTATTCTTTCTATTTAAAGTTACACACTGCAGCCTTAAGGGGTCATATTTTTGTTATTTGTGCCTAAAAAGGTCATATTTTAGTTTTAGCCCTCTCTCTAGCACTTAGAATTAAACAGTAAATGTTTAGCTGCAGAGCCTTTAAGAAACATCCCTATTGCACGTGAAATGAGTAACATGCTGTGTTCCTTTGCTCAGGTTAAAACTCTAGTAACAAGAAAATAAAAGTTTGTCGAGACAAATTTTTAATGTTGCTTTCACAAAGCCTCGTTTGAAAGGTTGAAGACGTTTAAAAAGCCTTTAGGTTGGAAAGTTTATATAGACCTAGATAAAAAGACAGATACTCTGATAGAGAGACTGATAGAGAAATAGACGGATTGATCAGAAAAAGGGGTTCAACAGCTTGTCATTGGGACCACAGGACCCTCAAAAGCAACATCTTCGCACCTTATATTTACCCTTAAAAGTTGCACAGTAGTACCTTAACTATACATATTACTACTCTATAGTACTAATATGAACCTTTCAGGTAAGATACAATGTTGTCCTTTTAAAGTTGGCATACAAGGGAAGTGTTTTCTTCCATATTGTGAAACAGCTTCTCAATTAAGGAAAAATGTATGGCGGGACTTGATTTTATCCATCAGGAATTAATAACTTTTCAAAAAATATCTTTTGTAAAACCAGGAACAGGGTACCAACAGATTGCTGCATTTTCCTTACAATGAGATTTATTAGGTATCTTGAACTATTGCTGCAGCAGTTATTGCTGGTCTTCAGATTAAGCAGTAGGGGTAATAAAGTAGGATCACTAGTGCTCTTATGCCTTTCAAACATAAATAGGGACTTTTCAATTGCCCTTTGTTTTATTGAGACCTGTCTGCGTGAGACAGCTTTAAACAATGTGCTGTAGCTGATTGGCTTTTTCCAATGCTGTACACAACAAGCCTTGATTTACAATGGAACAGCTTTGCTGGCAAAAAAGGAGGCCTAGAGAAGTGGGCATCAAAACCTCTACAAGGCAGCCAAGTACAAACTAGTGAGTGAAGTCAGAGCTGCCAAAGCAGGGTTACTCTGCAAAAAGCTGGATGAAGTTTTCAGCCAATGACCCATCGTCATATGGAAATGCCTGTGGGATTGTTCCAACTGCAAAAAGATGAGATTTCTCTCCAATTGACATACAACCTTTACCATCCAATTGCCCTAACAAGGGCAGAATGGAAAGTCAGACCAGCCTCCTCCAACCTTATACCGCCCACATCAATCAAACACGAGTATCCTCCTACGATTATAACAGTCCTACCACATCCCAATCCTCACTAATGATCAATGAGAGAGTTTTTTTAGGGGACAGATAACCAAAAACACAACCAGTGCAGAAAATGTCCCTCCATTCCTCCCTGAAGCTCTGTGCTGACCAGCTCACAACAGTTTTCAGTGACAATTCAAAAGTCCTGGGCCTGTTTCAGCCACCAAAAAGAGTCCAAAATATACTAAAACTTGATATGACGACAAACTCTCCTTGACTCTTGGGGTCATGAAAACATTTGAGCAACGTGTGCTAACCAACTCGAACCATAATTGACTCCCTACTGGACCTTGTGCAATTTGATAACAGGGCAAATAGGCCGTGAAATCAAACACACTGACACATCAGACACACTGACCCATAGTACTAGAGTGCTACAGACCTTTTCTTCCTCAAATCTTTCTACACTGTCGTTTTCATATCCCACGACTCATTGCAAGTCTGCAGATGGCACTTTGGTGTGATTGACTATTGGTGTGAGTAACAACGAGTCCACAGACAGGACGAGAAGTGGCTTGAGATGACAAGAAATGACGTGGACATACTTGCTGACTTCCTTTAACATCAGTGACAGGTTTTTTTTTTTAAAGAGTCGCCAGATGTTGTACTTCCTACAGCTTTTGAATAAATTCAATCCGCCTCAGGGCTTCATTTGTCGTGTTCAGCGATCTCTCTGCTGCTCCCTCAGGGACTCTTTGGGTCAAGGTCTAGAAAGGCTTAGAAACATACTTTGTCATTGATTCCATACGTCCTGCTCATCAACTCTTCAAAGTACTACTCTCAAAACAGTGATTCACAGGACAATAAAACCAAAAAAGAATATAAAATAAGAACAGATTCTTCCCTAGAGCAGTGTGTCTTTTCTGACCTCGACATCAAACAATACTATTGGCATTAAAAATTTAGCTTCTCCTGTAATATTTTCCAGAGTTGCCCAACCTTTTGGTCTTAAAGGGTAGGCAATTTTTGAAGAGGCTAGAAATAGCAAGTTACCCTTGAAAGCATGAGATCCCACCCTCCCTTCAGAGTGTCTCCAAAGCCACGCCTCCTTCAAAACACATAAATGCGTCACAAGAGACAGCGTTAAACTACCTCCTATCTCAAAGCACATTACAATAAAAATAAATGTAAACCACTTAAATAGCACTGACCTGTACCACCTGACTGCTGCAGATTCATTTCAGCATTGATAGTGTTGCCACTGAAACGCATACATTCAAGTCACGAACCACTCCGAGTATAACGTCACGGGTTTCCATCTCTTAATTACGTTAGTTATAGCATTAACGCAGCATAAGCTTGTTGTTTTGGTTCAGGAGGAACTGTAAAAGGCGGCTGCTGTTTCAGTTGCAACTCATAGCATGAAACACGCTGGTGACGTGTGATGTCTGCACGAGCAGGGTGCGTAGAGGTTTGAAAATACATACATTGACAGGCAGGTAGGACATTGTATCATTGCATTTGGACCGATATAGCCTGATATAGCATAAACAGCACAGCCTGTGTAGTGGCAATACTTATATTTTAGTGTATATTTTCTGCATAAATACAAATATGTATACACGCATTATTAACTTAATATTCAAAATGTGTTTCTTTTCCCCAACCTACATAACCTTTTCCCTACATATCATATTGTGAACAGCATGTTTATTGTGTGTCCTTGAGAGCTAAATGAAATGAAATGTATTTTCATAAACTATAAGACATACTTTGCAGAGACTAAAGGGGGAAAAACAAATACCAACAACAAAAATGCAGGGAATAAATAAATTAATTAAATGAATCCTCAGAATAGCACACTTTGTTTCTCATATTCAGTTTCGTACACATTTACACATCATATTTGCATATAAATAAGCATTTCAAACCTTAAAAAAAGTCATATGTTGTAAAATGTTTTTGCTTTATCGTTCTTCAAACAGCACAATGAAATATTCAGCTAATCCTGAATACAATTACTATGCTAATATTTTGTTACAATTAACTCACTAACAGTTGTTTGACAGTCTGAATGATCCTTTCATCCTTTAACAAGAAAAGCCACAAACAGCAAGTATAAGATATAGATGTGAAACAAAGTAACTCAAACTTTCAGACTCAACCAGGTCAACAATTATACCCTTAGTAGTTGACATTAGTTGACAAAAGTCTTAAAGCATGTGTCAGTCCTAACTGTGGTTGCTTGACATATAGAGAACCAATTAACAGAAATGGCCATTGTTTCTGCTGCTTGCAAGTCTTGCAAGTTATGAACTTCCTTGAAACTTTGAAATTACTTTATTGATTTCTTCCATCTCTCTCTTTACCTCTCTCACTTTTCTATGATGTAAACAAATGACTCAAACACTGTTTAATGAATAGCAGATAAAGAATATGTTTCTGCAACTTACATTAGTGTCTGAAACTATATTAATCAACCTCTTGATCCAGGTTCCAATTTTCAAATTTTGTGTTTTTGGGGCTACTTTTTATTTTATTTTTTTGCTTGTTTTAAGCAAACATTTGTACAATAATATATGCATATATTTTATATATACTCTCTTTTTTTCCATTTTCATAAACCCCAAACTAAAAAAAATGCTTTTATAATAAGCTTTCTTTTTACCAGCCATCAGACACTCTCATTTAGTCGATAATACATATTCTGCTTATAAATTGTGGCTAATTATATGAAATTAATCAGATAATAATTTTCCATTAACCTTCAGGAGTTTTGCTAAAAACTCTTTATGTGTCCCATCTACACCTAATACACACTTGCCATTCTCTCTCTCTTTTTCCTTCTCTCCAGAACAGGAGCATTAGTGTCAAGAGACTCTCCTCCTTCTTGTGGACTCTGATCAATATTGTAATTACAAAACAGTCAGATAAGCCAGCTATTTTCGCATAGAATAAAAGCAACAGCAGCTTCAGAGTAAGAGTTTCAGTATACAAATTCTGATTGTTAGACCCTTTTTTCAGGATATCCAAGTGTTGCCACTGAACATTTGCATATGAAGAACCTTCTTCCGTTCCTAAATCTAGCCCATTATCACCCCAACCCCCAAAACTTAAAAAAAAAAACCAGACTTTAACTGTAATCTCTGTCTCTTTGTCTAAAAAGTGTTATGTCTAAACACTTGAAAAGACTTATGAGCATTCCCCATTCTAAGAACTTTCCTAGTGCTAATTATTAAGTAGTGTGTTTAAAAAAAAAACCTGCATAAAGAATCACTGATTAAGCTGATCCGGCATTGGAAAAAGCGACAGGCACTTTTAATGAGCAAACTGCAAAAAAACATGACAGGTCACACTAATGACACAACGCTGTGTGGCAAAGTCACATTCCCCCAGACATTTTGACTCATCCACTCGTAAGAAGAGAGAGTCTCCACACAGAATGTTCTATACCTGCCAATAGGGCTGTGAAAAAAAAAAAAAAAATCACCTATCATGCTTTTTTTGTTGTAGTTTTTTTAACGATTTTAAAATCTTTTTTTTTTTTATTCCAGAATTGATATTAATTCATATTAAATTGTTTTATTTTGCTTATAGACGAGGCGGAGGAAAGTTACCTCTTTTATTTCCGCCGCCTGAGGCCGATCGGGCCAGTGCGAAAGTTTATCCTTTGCACGTGTTTTTAAGCCTTGCCAATTTAAATATTCAAACGCAAGAAGACACGAAAGAAAACTCAATTCAATAGTGTGAGGAGTTTTTTGTATGGATGGACCAGCCTGACGGCAATTTGTACGAATTCTACGAGGTGGCTAATTCGTACGAATTCATACGACCTCACTCGTACGAATTCGTACGATTTTTGCTAAATCGTACATATTTTACGAATTGCCCAATTCGTATGAATTCATACAAATGACCTACCCCTGACCCCGCCCCTAAACCTACCCATCACGTGGGTTTAGACAAATCGTACAAATTCGTACGAGTGAGGTTGTACGAATTCGCCACTTTTTTAATCACTCGTATGAATTCGTACGAATTGGTCGTGAGATTGCGTTGGATGGACACATACGAAGTTTGCGCCTAGAAAAAAGACGTCTCTTTCACGTCTTCTTGCACTTGAACGGCACAAAATTACGTAAAAAAGAAATTTAGGTCTCCGAGAGTATCCTAGCAAACATAATCTGTTAATAAATAAAATGCATGTGTAACAGTATATTGGATCCGTGCAGCTCTTTGTTTTAATCTTAATCAAATCACAAAGGACAAAGAAAAAAAAAAATCACTACCTGCTCTTGAATAACTTTTGTAACTTTAATAAGGATTAATCTACATTTTATTTATACAGCGAAGACTGTGCAGTACTATTTTACATTTGATTATTAATTTTCTCTACCAGACATTGAGCACGTTTACATGCACACCAATACGCTGATTATTTATTCAAATAACCTGTTGTCCGGGTTTACATGCAAACCAATAATCTGACAACGCAAGTTAAACCACGTTTTCAAGACTATATCAATGAAATCAGGTTATTTCCAGTGGAAACAAAGTGCAATACATATTGTACCGGCACCCAAGTATCTTGATAGTATTGAATCGGTGTATCGTCCCAGCCCATACCTGCCAGTCATAGCGGATTAAAAAACAATTGACATTCAGAGATGAAATAAGTAACCTGACGTAAGACTGCTAGGCACGAAATTGCCACATCCAAGACATCTAAGACATCTCCAGAGGGTCAAACTAAATCAGCCTGCACCAATTCATATGCATTACTACAGTTATACATCTTTAACATATGAGTTCCTTCTGCTCAAGGAGGTATTTAATGTTCCTGTCTGGGGAAATATTTCAGTGTCTGTCCTACTCTGAATCTCAGTAAGAGGTGCTTTAACCACAGGCTAAATTAATGTAAAGCTAGTGTTGTGCGCTTCAGTCTGTGCTAAGATGGCAAGAGAAGAAGATGGAAGAGTATTTGGAGTGATAGATCACTAAAATGCAATCTTGTTTTGAAAGAGCAGGCCTACTGCATTCTCAAGGTAATGCCACAGAGAATCAAACACATCTTCCTTCAACGAGATCAGAAATATGAGTCAGTTTTATGACACAGCAGTTCTGTCTGCTTTTCTGTTTGTCATGTAAAATATGAGCTCTCATCACTGGTCGTGACTGAACTGTCAGTGTCCATGTCTTAATATCAATTATTTAAGTGGTTCTTATTAATAACCACATTGTACTTAACTTTAGAATATACCGTTCAAAAGTTTGGGGTCAGACTCAGTAAGATTAAAAAAAGAAAAGAAAAAGAAATCGATACTTTTACACTGATTTGATGTCTACTAAAAATGAGAATTTACCACTACATTTACCACTTTACAACACTACTGTATTTCTCTGAATTTCGTATTTAAAAAATGCAGCCTTCGTGAACATAAGACCCTTTAAAACATTAAATAATTCATACTTTTGAACGGCAGTGTACTTGTATTTCTTAATATATCAATTTAGTCACTGCCCCCATGTTCCAGTGTTGCAAGTAAACCTGAATTGAAATTAGACTGTCTTTTATTGTCTTCTATTGTCTTCTCTGATTTTCCTGTAGAATTCTACAGGATGTAGAATCGTCTGTATTAAAAATAAAAAAAAATCTGGTTGATAAAACTCAAGCAGCTTCAGGACTTTTTTTGCGTATACTAAACTGTCAACTTAAAGTTAGTCTTTGCTTTCATCAATAAAGTTCTATAAACTCAAAAATAAAGTATTTTTTTTAACTCATGGATTCAAGCTCAATAAGCTTTTTGCATTTTAAGCTGAGCATTAACATTACTTAGTTTTTCTAACTTGTGTATCAGTTTATTGCACAAACTGAAAAAGTTATATAGATTTACTTAATAAACCAAAACAAGTTATACTGACTGAAATAGACAGTCAGAACAAAAATCACGCTAATGGTAACTCACTAAATGGCCTAAAAATGTACTACATTTTTTGTCAACTTTTTTAACATTTGAAATTTCAAGAGTTTGTCTGACAAAATGAATTGAATTAACAAAACTCATGAACTAAAGAAATTCATAAAAGTGTCATTCTTAATAGTAGCCTACATTTATTATTCAATAAAATTTCATTGAAACAAAGTCACTCTGCTTCACGCTGTGTCTGCATTACAACTATTTGTTGTACATATTTTAATAATCAACCCGTTGTTAATTATTCATTAAATATATTTTTATACAAATTTCTTAATTTACATTCACATCTTGAAGAAGGAGTTGAACAAAGTTGGTTTAAAAAATAAAACACACAACCCTTTGAGGTTTGATTTGTATTTTAGTGAATTCCTCTTCCTGCCATTCCAATTCAGTATCCTGTGGGACACGAGGCCAATTCAATTCAAATTTCAGCTCATGAAAATGGAGTCAATTCTTAAGATTCTGAATTTTGCCAAGACCTGCTGTGTTCTGGTGAGCCTGACAATGATGGTGCGCTTGCCAGATAAATGGCTCTAGACCCAAAATTAACCACCCGCAGCCACTTCCCTCCCATTGCAAATTCACTGTATTTAAGTCAGACACATGCAGCTCTTTGCTCCGCTAAACAGTGTTTTATTTAATTTGAGCCTAACTGACAAGGGATGCATTATATTTTTACCCCTCTAACACAGCAGGATTTCCCCCAGTGGACACAAAGCCTATGGTTTTACATATTGCTCCTGCCCAGCCCTTTGATTTGTGTTTGGAGGATATTCAGACCTGCTTGGCTTTAATACATCACCATGAAAGGGTCTTTTCCAGGGATTGGAGAAGGAGAGAGAGCGAAAGGGAGAGATTTATGCCCAAACCCCGCACGTTCAGGCTCCTGATTAGGGCTACAGCTAATGTAACAGCTTGGACACAAGCAAGCACATTGCCTATGGAATCAATATCTCATACTTCTATGAAATTGAGTTTCAGTGAGCAGAGAGAGAAAGAGAGAGAGAGAGAGGGGGGGGGTTGGTGCGAGAGATGAGACGCAGAGATGAAAGTGAATTCTAGCTGAAATATGCTAGTTGGCTAAAGACAGCAGACAGTTTAGTGCTATGGGCGAGTTGGCAAGTTTACTGCAGTTTAATATTCTGTGCCATTCCATAAGGACCTATTAGCTATGTTTTAGGTCCATTAAATGCTGATTAAAGAAATAGTTCACACAAAAGTGAAAATTCTGTAATTTTTTTCCACCTTCATGTCACTCCATACCTGGGGCCTCATTTTTAAAGAGCACATATGATCAGATATGATATCAAATATCATGGATTTTATCTACGTCAAAAGTGATTAACAATTTGGGATTCATAAAGGCAGAAACTGATGTGAAACTGATGTTCTTATGCGCATGCCAACTGAAGAGCAGGCATACACACTTTCTGCCGCATTTGTTTTAATGGTACAAAGACCTCGTATAAAGTATGTCAAAAGATCAAGCCAATTTAGATTTCTAATATATGTCATGTCCCCTTTAATATAATTATATATGTAAAAATGAACAACATCTTAACTGCTTTTTAATAATCACATAACTGAAATTATATCAAAAGATTTCCTGAATTATTTAGGAGCATTTTTGTGCATACAGAGCTGTTGAACACTTACGGATCGTCATACACACGTATTTATAAATGAGGCAACAAAAAAATGATTCGTTGAATTTAATCAATTTTTTTAACGTAAGTGGTTGCACACAATTGATTTTAGCTACATTTAAACAAATGCATTAAGTTGAACTAAAATTGATTAAGTTCAACTTAATGCATTTGTTTAAATGTAGCTAAAATCAATTGTGTGCAACCACTTACGATAAAAAGAAATTGATTAAATTCAATGAATCATTTATTTCAGTGTATCTCTTTAAGGAGTTGCTGAATGTATTCCTGTCATTTTCCTTGTAATTTCAATGTAATAAAATCATTTTGGACTGAGATGACCTGTGCCGTTCACTGCGCCAATGACCCCACATATTCTATCACAACACCCTTAATTGAGGATGTACGTGACTCACAGTTCTCAAAGCCACCTGCAATTTCTAACATCCTTTAATTAGCTGAAATATCCATTTATTTACAGTCTGAAAGGTCTATTCTCAACTGGACCCGCAGTCATTCAGCATCCACCCCAGCATACTTTTCACAGTGCTACCAACTCATCACCTCTTTTCACCTGTGTGTATGTGTGTGAGGCTTTGAACATGACAGCAGCAGCACACAGGTGAGGAGCCAGAAAAGCAGCTGCTTCCATTGAGAGACAGAGCAAAGGACAGATGTCTTGCAATCAGATACAAGACAGACAGACAGAGAGACAGCCAAAGGTAGAGAGAGAGAGAGACAGGTTCACACACTGAATGACTTTCAGGTACGACAGTATTCAGAGCACACTCACGGAGTAAGATAAAACCATCTTAAAGTCACCATGAAATCCAAATGGACACATTTTCTGTTGAATATCGTAGTGTTTATCATAAATTATTTATCCGTGCACATTATTATTTTATTTTGAATTCAGGCACCCTCATAATCTTTATTCAAAATATCTTTCCCTCCCTCTTGCAGCTCATCTCTTCTCTTCTCTGATGTTAGGTGTGTTCGACATCGGCTGCGGCTGGATGTAACCGATCGGCGAGAGTAGCCGCGTGCAGGCGGGGAGGAGCTGCAAACGGAGAGGTGAAGTCGGACACTTTCTGGTTCCCGTGGTGACCGCTCACGTGGTGTTTGCATACTTTACCACAGCTGAAGTGAAATAAATGCAATATTTGCCAAATAATAGATGCTTCAGAGACATTTTCATTCAATACTTTATGTACAGCGTCTGTTTGAACAAGAATAAAGTTCAACATAAGCTACTATCAATGAAGTGGAGTCTACGTTTTTTAATCAGTTTTAATTTGATAAACATGACACAATATAACATGACAACGACATGAAAAGAGTGTTTACTGTTATAAAAAACTGATTTGTGAGCTTTAGAGGAACTAAAGGTGTTCGAATAAACACGAAACACACGTGATCGTTGTCATGCGGTGCATCCGGCCAATCGTGGAACAGCTGTGTCTCATCAGAGCCTGTGCAACTGCTCTTGAGAAGCTGCGCTGGCTGAGTTCTCCGGCTACTCTCGAATCGCTCTTGCGGTACTTTGATGGCTATGTCACAGTCACGTGGCGTCAGCGCTGTATCAAGTCGGACAAAATTTCTAACCGGCATGCACTGCTTCAAGTCAGCCGCCGATGGGTCTGCGCAGAGCTGCATGAAGTCGAACAAGCCTGATGTGTTTACTGGCAAGAGGGCGGGATCAACCTGTCACTCACATGACATCACAGCAATAGCAAACCATGACCATCCAAGTCCAGTCGTAGCCTATGTGTTTTCTTAATCGAGAAGCCCTTTCACTGAAATATAACAAGGAAGAGAGTACTATCGAAACATCCGCTTCATGCCAGCTTAATATGCTTAAAGCAAGAAAAAGATCCAAAAAGTAAAGCAATTCAGCCTATGTTTGCATTGATCCCATGCTCTTACTAATCCAGAGTATTTCATAGTTCTTAATGTGTTTTTTAAGAACAAAATTAAGCTATCTTTCCAGTCAAATGTCTGACTACTCAGAAATAACTGGTTTAAATGGCCTGGAATGACTGGGGAGACATTCACTAGTGACCAAATGTATAACAATTGATTTAAAGTGATCAATATGCAGATCTAAGGAAAATCAATACACTGATCTAACCTATAGTGTGCAAGAATTTATTTAATCTCCAAAGATCCATACATTGAAATTGAACTCATGATGATAAGTCCTGAACCAAAGGTGCTTATGAAGTCTCCCTGAAAAGGGTAACATATATATTTTAAAGAACAGACAACACGAACACTCAATCTGAGTATTATAAGAGTGGGTGAAGGGAAGCCGTGTGCCTGTTATTAAAGGGATAGTTCACCCAAAATACACACTTTTGTCATAATTTACTCACCCTCATGTTGTTCCAAACCTGTAAGAATTTCTTTCATCTGTTTAACACGAAATACGTTATTTGGTAACCAGACAGTTGATGGCACCCATTGACTTCCTACTATGGAAGTCAATGGGGCCCATCAGCTGATTGGTTACCAACATTCTTTAAAATATCATATTTAGTGTTTAACAGAAGAAAGAAACTCGTAGAGGTTTGGAACAACTTGTGGGTGAGTAAGTATTGACAATATTTTCATTTTTGGGTTAACTATCACTTTAACTCTCAATGCTTGCCCCACACATTGCTGGAGTCTTTCCCTGCATCATAATAGACTCCAGGAGCCAATGACGACCATGAAATGACAATAATATTCTCTCTTATTAGTTATAGCCTTTATATAGTTATATAAAAGTTTATGTATTTGCAACAACTATTATCTTAAAAACAAAGACGCTTCAAGTTCGTTTTAACAAATATAAAGGTCCTTGAGACCCACCCAACCAAAAATATCAAGGCGTTTTCGACTTCAATCGTATAACGTTCGGTGTAGAACAACAACAACAAAAAAAGGCCAAAGTCATATAGAGACGAACTAAATTTCACAGTGCTGCCTAAGTAAATAAACAGTTCCAGGATCAGTGTGAAGAAACCCACTGCTTAAACCAAATAATATACACTTTGGCTAAGCTCTCCAGCTGACACCTCCAGTTGAGAAAATGATCGGAAATGTGTTTACCTGAGTAGACAAATTGTACGTGCAGGTGTGGAACTTCACAAAGAGGTTATTTGTCACTGACAATAGGATTTTCCAGGTTTGATTTCAATGGATTGTAGGTCTTAATCCAGTTCCCTTTGGATTTCCTGTACTCAAAAGCATATATATTTACAGTTATAATACCGCTCCAAACAAGTCAGTGCGTGAGTGAGCTGTCAGAATCAGAATGAATCACGAACCAATTCATTTCCAGGTGTGTTCGACATGAAGCGGCGATGCGCAGACCGATCGGTGAATGACATCAAAGTACCGCGAGAGCAATTAGAGAGCGGACGGCTCTGTATGCTTTCAAATTGCTCTCGCGGTACTTTGATGTCACACACGGTCTGAGCAGCACCGCCTCACGTTTTCATTTTTGAAAAGAGCTGACTCATAAAGCCTAATTTATACTTCTGCGTCGAACTTACACCGTAGCTACGTCGTAGGCTGTGTGTAGCGCGCGTACCCTTCGGCGTACCCTGACGTGCACCTCTCCAAAAATGTAACAACGCGTCAACTCTACGCGGACACAAGCGCTGTGATTGGTCTGCTAGGACTGCTCCCTCGGGTTTCACATGCTCCTTCTGCGCGCGTGAACTCGGACAACGACGCAGAAGTATAAATGAAAACCAACGCGTTGCCTACAGCGTAGAGGCTCCGGCGTAGGTCTGACGCAGAAGTATAAATCAGCCTTAAGAATGATTCATTAACGAATTGGGCATTTCGAGTTCTTAATCTAAACCAGCGACAGGCAATATGAACTATACACAAAATTACTTTTAAATATTGTAAGGAGAAAAATATTCTCTGCACATACTGTAAGAAAGTGGTAAGCTTCTTTGTCAGACAAAGATTTATAAATATTATTTTACTAGCCTTGTGCCCAGTTAAGGACTGCTACTTTTAGGCCTATCTGTCTTGATTTAAAGGCCTGCTGGGTGCCTTGAAACGCATTTCAATGCATTGAGTAATTTCCACTGAAACAGGAAGCTATTTTTTTTTAAATAGCCAATAGCGTTTACTTTATATCACAGTTTGGCCAGTACCGTTGAGCTCAGTAAAGCCACAGTTTCCTCATTATCTTTAACCTTTTCCATATTGCTTTAAAATACAGCATTCTGTGCAGAATTCAAATGGGTCCTATATGTTTTGTGATCTGCGCAGACTGGCGCATATTATCCGCTCTGTGCCATCGTATCTCTGGACCGGAGCTGCGGCTGTTCATGTGACACTATTCATTCGCTCCAATGAAAAGCATATTTACACTGTCTGAAATGTTCCCTATCCCCTATATAGTGCACTATGTGGTATTATTCACCAAGAAAATAGTAAATGTGTGAACAAGTGACTGATTTTAGCCGCAGCTTCAGCAACTATTTATAATGTAGGGGGTGGGACGCTTCATATTCTAGAGAGCATCTGGACAGAAAGTCTGATGAGAAGCTGAAGTGCAGAGTGATGTCATCAAAATAATTGATCCATATTGGCGGAAGTGAGAGACTAAGTTTTGAATGCTTATATCTTCTGAATGCGATTTTGTCAGTTTTGGAGCACACTAGCTTATAGATAACAGTAAGGCTAACATATTCATACTAAAAGCCAAAAAACTTAAATTTTGACTTCATGGGGACTTTAAATAGGAGTGTGGATTACAAAATGTGTATTAAGCATGTTGTATCATTCATTATTTCTGCAAAGATTAAGTTTAACTAAATGTATGCTGAATTTATGCACCAAAGAGGCTGGTATGTACACAACTTGCTTATGTAATTTTCTCTACTTACATTCACCATCCCCTCAATTTCCCAAAAAAGCTGCTGATTGTTTGGAAAAGGAGTAGAGAAGGGTTCATAACTCTCGGGCTGGGAGAGCAGCCTAGCGAGATGTGTTTGAAACTAACCAATTTAAGGCATAGCTTGGAGGGTCAGAAAGCACCAAAGGGCCTATAATTGGCATCTTTCTTGTCTTATTAAAAGAAAACATGTCCCTGTGGAATCCTTAAGCTCAACGAGCTTCTGTGTGAATCTCAAGCAAACACACCCACAGTCTGGATGAGATCGTTTAGGGTAGAGATGTGTGACATACTCCCCGACAGGAAGGTCCAGCTGATCAGCTGAACTGATGAGCATGGACTTCTATCATATTGAGAGGTTAAAGAGGTGATGTGTCTTTTTCTGTTGTTATGGTGTTTCAAAAGCCGTGGTCTTGAGTTTAGCACAAGATATTGATGCAATCTGAGTTCAAATGTGGAGCCTCGTCCTTTCCAACATTTTCACGGTAGCTTAACTATTTCATTTTTTGGCAAATTGGTGGCAAATTCATACATTCTCATCTGTTAATTTTCATTCGACAAGGGTTGGTTTAGGGGTGCAGCTTCATGCTTAATGTTTTTTTTTTTTTTGTACAAATTTGTATGTAAGTGTTACTTCGTAAAAGTATAAAATGACGTAAAGTCGAGTTGCCATTTCATGTCGACAAAACATGGCAGAGGGCCCACTTAATATAAAATCAGTAAAGGATGGCTTTTACACTTTTCTCAAACTGATTATTAGTTATTTAAAGGTGCAGTAAGCGATTTCTGAGAAACGCTGTTGAAAGTTATTTCAATTACGTGCTTGTTTGACCTTTGAATGTGGTTTTTGTTTGATCGGATCGCAAAGTACTGTATGTGCTGCCTACTTGTGACCTGATCACCCAAGATGGATGTCATATACTGTATACATATATTTTGATAATGACTCAATCCTCTTGTTCAATCCTCTGCCAGAAGGAAATAGCAAATCTTAGAGCCGTCAAGTGAGAGCCATTAACAGCACTGATGTGTGATGTTCCAGGGTTTTGATGTCTTTAAAGCCAGCGTGATATCTGGGACATTAAAAACTTTCCAAATACATAATCACTGGTGTTAATCACTTTCTTTTCATCTCTCTCTCTCTCTCTCTCTCTCTCTCTCTCTCTCTCTCTCTCTCTCTCTCTCTCTCTCTCTCTCTCTCTCTCATCATAACACCCATTCTCTTCTGTTTTCTAAATATAACTTCATTTTAGTCATGTTCCAATATCTGCAACGACCAGTTGAAAATTACATTTTTCACAATGACCCAATATCTTGACTATTACTGTCATCAAAGAGTAACTCACTTTATTGTTTTTATGAGGACAAAAGGCCAACTATATTCATGTACTACTCAGTTAAAGGTTAAAGATAATTAAAGGTTATCTTTGTTAGGTCATGCCCAACATTGCTGCAAGCACATCTGTTCTTTTAGCATGTGAAAGTCAATACCATGCTGTCCGGTCGAGACCTTGCTGATCCATCTCAAACCTTTGCATCAGGGTTGTTTCCTCCGGGGAGGCAAGGGAGGCAGTGCCTCCTTGAAAAATTAGATGAGAAAATAACCCATATTACTAAAATAAAACAACGCAAATATTTCAAAATGTGACATTAAAAAGTGTATAAATCCCTCTTTTTTCTAAAGTAATGGTGTCCAACAGCGAGATGCTGCTTTTCTCTTGCCTCCCCTGAGACAATTGACTTTTAACAGACCCCTTAAACTATGCAGTGGGTTTAGTGGGGGGTAATTAAGAATAAATGGGGGAAAGTCATGTGAGAGGAAGCAATGTCTCTATCGCGCTATGATTGGATATGATTGGTTCCTGCGATAAATCCCGCCTCTTGTTTTCTTGCACGTTCTCGAAACGGTCTGAATAAGCAAAATGATGGCGTTAATGGGAAGACTAACTAAAAATAAGTAAATATCACCGCTTTATGTCATGTCAAAATCAAACTTGAAATGACCTGAAAACATGATGAATGTGGGGGGTTTTAGTGAGCGATCAGCTTGGAGAAATTAAAGGTACATCTTTGTTTCTGTGACCAGTGTGTACAAGATTGATCACTGCTGAAGATAAGTTGACTATTAAAAAGAAAAGCTGAACATCAGTTCACAAATAAACTTTATTGTTTAAACTGTTAATGTAGTTAGTTATTATTTTAGAATAAATGTAAAAATGCTTAAAAGCAGATTTATAGCCGACTTGGTTTAATAAAAAAAATAACGGTAACACTTTAGAATACTGTATCTTACTTACTGCATAACTTATAAGGAATTATTGAAGAACTAATAGGTAATTCTTCATTAACTAGTTATTCACTACTGTTAACTACTAAGGAAGAAGTGTTAACTAATCAGTATGTAAAATAATGTTATGATTGTGTTAAGTAACAGTTAGTTAATCAATAACTAATTAACTCTGTCATACCGCCTGAAGAACTACTATTAATTATCTACTAATTAAGGTTCAAGAAGAATAATTAAGTAATGAACAGTCATACAAACTACATTGAGTTGTGACCTTCCTTATTTACTAATGTTATTAATAGAAGTAGTATTATGAAAATACAATTTTAACAAATGCATACAATGTTAAAGAGGTTTTTACTTGTGTGGTTTTTTGAGTGTGTTCTGTAAGAAATCAACTTCAGAAAGGAACCCCACTCAACTTACCTCAGATTAGTTTTTTATATTTTATATACCTGTAAACTGTATATACCTGTATACTGTGTGTGTCTGTTTTCCTCACCATATGCCATTGAGTAAATCCATGCAACATGACATGATGTACATTTGATTTATAAAAAGAAAAGAAAAAAAAAAAAAAACACTCCAGATTTTGTGTAAATGTGTGGTAGTACTAATTGTTTTTCTTCATGTGTGTGTGTTTGTAACACAAATGGCTTTTTGGGAGGGCAAAACATATACAGAGCAATATACAAATCATTTGAATTCATTTCAAACTGAACTGAAAATAGATTCAACATGCAGAAGCTTTATATCGTATGTGAGGTTTCTTAATCTCGTCTTCGTCTTTCTTAACCTCGTCTAGTGTCGTCTTCAAGTTCTTCAGCAAGAAAATAAGTTAAACAACGTTTTCTGTTGCAAGGTGACTTGCTTGTGGTAACAAGGTCTCCTGCAATGGATAAAATTGGCACTGAGCAGTGTTGTTTTGCAAGTTTAGCAATATAAGAATATTTTTCTCTTCCACCGTGCAACCAGATCTGCATCCGGGAATCCAATCATCTGTGTTGTATGACATCGCCTCATTCTTATGATCTCGGCAAAAGACTAACTTTTTTTAATGAATGATATTGCCCATGATTGGATATTAGCAGATATATTTACAGTAATTGTGCTTTTTTTTTTCTATTTTTACATGTAGACAATGCTTGCTTTCATCTAACACTTATATTAAATCTTTAAATTAATTGAAATTAATAATTGAATTACGCTGTTAAGTGTAATCTTTATTAAATCTCAAAATGAATATCTATTTTTCATATTGTGCGATATACAACACATGATGCCGAAATTCACTTGCATTTTTTAAAAGGATTGATTCCAGTTTTTAGTGTTTTAAGTTATTTAGACAAAATAGTCATCTCCCCCTCAACATAGTGTGTTGCTGTAAGTGTTTTCTCAACTTTTATTACTACGACTTTCACAAGCCCTTTTTCCTTTAAATCCTTACAATGCACCATCACCTTTGAAATTGTTGTACTTGCAGTATTCTCTGATGCAGCATAAATTGTACTGTGTACATGCCCTTAAACCTTGGATCAATGGATGAGGCTCTGAGGAGATCGTCCTGAAGGTTAGATTCTGTATATCTGTTTTACAGGGCCTGAGTGATGGCTGTCTTGGCAGACTTTATGGTCGGACTGTCCTCATCTCTTGGTTTCATAGTACGACAATCATTTTCTCCAGAGGGAGGATCATTGAGACAGAGGAGGTTGTTTCAGTGCTCGAGAGGGGTGTAATTGTCATAAAGGGGTTAAGCAGAGGAATAATTTCCACTACCTGTTTCAGTTCACTGTCAGAAAATACCAGTCCTTGACATTCTTCTTGACATTCTTGTCCATTAAGGAAGAGTAGGTGGCAGGCTGCGGCACCAGATAATGTTTCAGTGTGTCATAAATGCGGTTTCATTGATCTCAGATATCATGGATAAGTCTGTGAGCAATAAATCTAGAATCTCAGGCTTGATCAGCTGATATCATGATATCAGAAAAATGTCATGATTCACCACTTTTCTAAGCTTCTCTAAGATGAGGTGATATGGCCTTCCTTTCACACTGATACATTTCCGTTTGAAAACGCTTCTTTTTCTTTCCGTTTTGGCCTTCTATCCACACTGAGACGGCGTTTTAGTCCTGCGAAAACAGCTTTTTGAAAACGCTTTCCCAAGTGGATAAATTTGAAAACTGTTTTCGCTTCAAAACGCTCTCCGTCCTCACTTGGGTTTTTAAGCGTATTCCAAAAGTTTCTCATCCACACTGAAACGTCGCAAAACGTGTTTTCGCATTGTAGTGTGGACTGTGAAAATGGAGGTATTTGAAAACGATGACGTATTAGTCACGTGACACATATTGAACCGATAGATATCTATGTTTATATCGGTATCGTGCCTGTTATGTGCCATTCACGTTCACACTGTTGCTAAAGACATGTTACTTTGTACACTCTTCATATCACAGTCCTGCAAAGATGACAGAAAATTTACTCACAATTTCTGTCCAGATGTCTGTTCTGTCTATATCATCTCAGTGAGCTTTTACGCATGCGCAGTAAGGTTTTCTGGTGTTTCAATGAGGATGAAATACTTTTGGAAAACATTGGACGTGTGGACGAAGAGCGTTTTGAAATGAAAATGCTGTTTTCAAATGTATCTGGATTAATGTAGCCATAGCCTTTGCTTGTGGCCCTAATCTATCATCTTTTTTTATTCATTTAATTTAATTTAATTTAATTTATTAGTTTGGTTTGTTTTTAAAATGATAATTAATAATACGTTTTTTAATAAATGTGTTATAATTTGAATTAAAAAATATATTATGTAGTCATAACCCTGCTCATGTGTTTTAATCGTAGTGAAATCCCAAAATTACACATAAGTACTCCATTTTAGTACTCATTTAGCTGGCACAAAGCTATACCTATAAATGTCTGCATTAAAACAGTGGGGAATGTGTGTTCTCCTGGCCCCATCTGTGCTTCTATTTCAGGGTGATAATATCTGTTGAATTGTATTGAGGTTGCATTTGCATCAAGGAATTTCAGCAAAAGGTTTTGTCAACCTGTTTTAACCATTGCTTTTGTAATTGGCTGCAAATCCAAAGGGTGCGCGTGTGGCAGTTTTACAGTTGTTCTATATTGCTTTTGATTGCTTCTTCCCACTGCATTTAAAGCTGTCATTTAGTTAATAGTTCCTCAGTTTGAGAACTTTTTTCAAGACATAAAGCAGGAAATGGATTGCTCGTCAATTATAAAGCTTAATTGTATATAATTTACATCCTACATGCATCACCATAAAGTTAATTTGAGATTTGCATAAAATGAGACCTGTTGCTAAAGTAGTCACTTTTCTTGCTGATTGCTCTTTTTCACCGCTGCTAGACGTCCATTGCTTTGTCTCCCCTCCTCCTAGTTTCTACATTCAAGGGTTGTTCTTGAGGTCAAGGAACAGAACAAAATTGTGAACCACATGAGCACACCTCTGAATCTTCTGCCATCTTCATAGACCGGCTACTTACCCCACACACATTAAAGACACCACCTTGATTTCACAACCTGCAACAACTCTTTTTGTTTTTTATTTGAAGAAAATCATAACTTACACCCTTGTGACTTATGGGATATTGGAAATGGGATATCGTTGGAGACATGTGGAAGTGGAAGTAAAGGGTTTAGGCAATTGCATATGCAAACGCATAAAATAACTCGTTATCGTTTCACGAGTTCACACTTACATATATTAAATAGAGTAAAGCTTATGCGTATTTGGCGCGCTGTCCGAGGGGAGGGCCCAAACCCAGTACACTGTAAAAAGTGAACAGTTGGATCAACTTAAAAAAATTACTTCAATTGGTAACACCTAAAGAAATTAAGTTTTCTCAACTTAAATTATCATGTTTTATCATGAAAAACGTGATAATTTAAGTTGAGAAAACTTAATTTCTTTAGGTGTTACCAATTGAAGTAATTTTTTTAAGTTGATCCAACTGTTCACTTTTTACAGTGTACTCCCGGGTTGGGATAGGAATAGTTAGAGATGGGTTGGTGGAGGGATGCTGGAAAACTGTCATGGAAGAGATGTAAGTCTGCTGTATCTATGTACCTCTTATCTCGCTCTAGCCTTTGAGCGTACATTGGTTGTACACTCATTATCGCGGTGCATTGTGGGATTGAATGAGTGCACTCGATAACGTCCACTATGGTATCGGACACCCCTACAAATCGCTGTCCCCTCAAATAGTGCCCTATTTAGAAGATCTTACTAGGCATAGAAACTTCCAGGCAGGTTGGAGCTAAACTCTACAGTAGTGGCACTGACTACATTTGGACACCCCTGGGTTAGAAAGAAGGAATGGGATTGGGACATCAAACTTGGGTCCGACAATTCTCATTTTTTTTATCTAGTCTTGCTAATAAGCTAATTGTCAACCGCATTGGTGTGGATTGGCAGAAGAGAAATTAAACGAATAAAGGAACAGCTGGTCAATGTTTGCAGTTTTCAGAATGGAGAGAGAAAGAGAAAGTGAGACATAAACAGTGACAGAAGGAGGAAATATGGGCCTGAAACTCAAGATAGCATTTGCGCCCGGAAATTTGGCCTTCACGCTGACTATACCACAAAAGCGTATTCATCAAAATTAATTGCAAGGCACAATCTTTCTTCCTAGTTGTAAAGAAGCTCTCTTAGTGGGCGAAAGGTCATTTTTCCCAGGCACAATTGAATCAAAAGAGCATGGAATGCATAATAAGCATTATAACACATGATGATCAAATTTTACATAGAAAAGCATGTATTCTGGATGCTTGTCAGAGCCGTGATATAGCAGACTAATAAGATTTACTTAAAATTCCATTGGCAAGCTTTTGCAGACTGAGTGAAATCTATACACCTTTAAGATGTAGTTTGAAATAAAATTAGAATAACTCTGACCAACTATTTTCCTACAATATGATGCATCTTTTTAATCTGATCTAATACATTTTCATAATAATTAATATGAATAACAATTCAATCTTGATTTTTGAAAACATTTTTTAAAACAATATTGTTTATGCTCTATATATTTACTTAATCACTGGATCTTCTTTCTGTGTTATACTAACACATGCTCCAATGCATTGTGCTCCGGTGTTCACTTGAATGTTGTGGATATGATATATAAATAAAAAAGTGTATCTCCTTACTCAAACTGGAGCTGGAAGATGATCACTGGAAAGTGTTTTTTCCAGCCAGAGAAAAGATCTTGGAGAGAGATTGTCAGACTAAAGACTAACATAAATGATGAATTAGACAACGCACATCAATAACTCTCTGAGTGCTGCTTAATGAGGCATATAAACGAACAGATAAGAAGTTAGTCTGGACAATCCCATTTATCAGTTCTCTCGAGTGACCTATATAAAAAAGAAATGGAAAGGGATTTCATACATTTCAAACAAACACTGTATTACTGTGGGCAAAACTGTTCTGTACAGTTACAGAAGGGATTTTGGCTAATTGAGTAAGTCACTTGAGTTGCTCTGTCATCTATTGTATTTCATTTAAAAGTGTCCCTTTTTTGGTTTGTTAAATGAGCTCTAGTCAACTTGTGCCTTGATTCAATGATTCAACTCTGAAGCCAAAATCCACAACTTCTTGTGCTGTAACAGTCCCAAAACTTGATTTCCAGTTAGTCTTGTTTCTCAGCAACTGATATTTAAGAGAGAGAGATAGAAAACATGCCTTGTTTTCATACTATAATTAAGTTATTTGTCTTCTCATTCTAGTTATCAGCTAATTTATTCCCTAAATTAAAGGAATGGTTCATCCAAAAATACACATTCTGTCATTACTTTCCTTCGTAGAACACAAATGGAGAAATCTTTACTGGTGTGGTTGGCTAATGATTTGTGTGAGGAACAAACCCAAATTTCACTCATGATCCGGTTCAATGTGATTTATGGATCAACTGATTCATTAAAGAGCTGACTCAGAAAAGAACGATTCGTCAATGAATCAGACATGTACTATAGCTCCAAGGAAAGATAGGACAGATGTCAAGATTGACATTTAATAATGACTTAGATTTCAGACTGGTTGTCACACAGATCTATCATTTGCTTTCAGAGGACTTCAGGAAAAATACTGGACAAGTGGTAGGGACAACTTCTGGTACTTTTTTTTTTTTTTTTTGTCATTTCAGAGCTTTACAGATCCAATTCTCATTCACTCCTAATTATTTTAAAAAGAACGGCCAGGGTGTTCTTCATCATCTTTTGCGTTCCACAGAGGAAAGAAACATGAGGGTGAGTAAATTATTCTGAATTATTTCTAGATGTCATGACCCACTTTGGTTTGCTGATGACTAAGTGACCTAGACAGAAAGAAACTGCTGTTCAGAGATTTGTCTGTCTATAGATCATGTCCTCCCATTGACTTCTGCCTCAGTATATGGCTCATTTGCCATGGAGGTCAGGGTAAGAGATCTTGAAGTGATGAGGCAACTTTCACCTGAAATAAACTTTGTGACACTCGCATTTCAAAGTAAAAATTCAAGTAACAGTCCCAAAAATTGATTGATTGAATTCTCAGATGAATGCAAAAGAAATGTAAGAGGGATAGAAAACATGCCTTGTTTTCATACTACATCATTTTATCAGCTAACGAAAGAAAGTTAGACACTACGATGTAAAATGTCAATGCATTAATTGCATCTAAACACTTTAGTATACCTTTACAGACATACACAACTGCTTTCTATGTAAGTTTTAAAGAGGACGTATTATGCCTTTTTTAAATGTTCAACTTAATGCTGCTGAAACGCCTCCATTGTAGTCTTCGGGTTCTTCCTGGAACGAATACATCACAATATTCTTAACCTAGCCAAGGCATATGCAAAAATAAGTGGATGAGGCCTGAGTTGAGTTGCATTATAGTGTTTTGAAGCTTGCAGTTATGGTAAGTGGTGTGACATTTCCCAAACGCTCAAAGCGGTTGACCAATCACAACACACCGATCCAGACAACCAATCAGAGCACATTGCGCTTTTCAGAAGGAAGATGTCACGATCACTAGCTGGAGTGCCCTTCAGAGCCACCAGGGGGCACTCCATCACAGACTATTGTCATTCCCTCACAAACTACATTTCCCAAAACTCACTGCATGGACTCATTATGAGTAATTGCATTCGGCTGTGTCTCATTAGCTCAGTACCTTTTCCTATATAAGCCTGGTCTACGCAGTCATTCATAGCGAAGCCTTGTATGTGTGAACACTGCAATTCTGAGTGCTCGCTCTGGTTTCCTGTTTCCTTGGTTTTGATCATCTGCCTGTTTTTTTGGATTGTCTGTCTGTGTTTATGAGCTTTGCCTGTTTTTGGACTTAACTGATTGTGGATTACCCTTTCAATAAATACTGCGTTTGGATCCTCAACCTTCGTGTTTCAGAGCCTATATGACAGAGGGGCTTCATAGAGATCAAAACTAAACAGAGCGTTACTGACAGACTGGAAAGTGAGGTGCTGCAACAATGTAAAAAACGTGCAAAATAATACGTTTGAACATTGAAGCATGAGAACCTATTCTAGTAGACCCCAAAAACAAAATCAAGACTTTGAAAAAAGGCATAATACGGCCTCTTTAAGTTGATATTCAAACTTTTTCTATGCTGACTGCTGCTCAATTGTGGTTAGAAAGTGCTTTCAAACAATCTCCCTTTATTGTGCCTAAAATGACATCTGACTCAATGGCAGCTGGTTGTCTTATACTCTCTCTCCTCTGTCCTTGTCCGTGGCACCAAAGGCATAAAAATGTCAAATGGATGTGAGAAAAAAATCCCTGTCCCCTATTTATCACTCTTAATCATTTCCTGCAGAATTCTCAAGACCACGATTATTGAATGCATCTATCTTTTTCTCGCTCGACGGCTGGACAGAGACTGATCGCACCGGCTCAGAGATTTAAGGACTTCCCCACACCATCAGATAGAAGCTGACAGTCCTTAATTCTTCTAAATGCTAACTGCCCTTTGTCCCGGGTACACAGCAGACAGACATGTGCACACACACACACATAAAGTTCCCAGTAGCACAAACTTGAAAGTGTAATGCAGTTCCTTCAGAATGAACAATGTGTGCATTGTGGAACAGAAGCATTCGGATTGTGAGACACAAAGTCACATGCGCAGAGAAACAGTGCGTGGACTGTGAATGAGAACAGGTTGTCACAGGCAGTGTGGTTCACAGCTTTATTTCAAAAGAGCTTTGTCATGTGTTTAATTTGATGCATTCATCAAAGGCTTTAGATTTTCAAGGTTGCATTTGTTTAGACAAAAGTCTTTAACTTTTATGACTTTAACTATTTATACTTCTGATACATCGGCTTTTCCCTTCAAAGGGGTTGTTCATTCTGTCATTTATTCACCCTCATGTTATTCCAAACCTGTATAATTTTCTTGCTTCTGCAGCAAAAAATAAAAGGAAAGAAGATATTTTACGGTCTAGTCTAGACTATACTGTTTACTTCTATTGTATTAAAAAACATATTTTTGAAATTATCTTTTAAGTTCCCCAGAAGAAAGAATGTCACAGATTTGTTACGACATGATGGTGAGTCAATGATTTTTGGGTGAACTATTCCTTTCATTAACATGTGCTTAAGCTGCATGAACTCCACAAGATTGTGGAAAATTATAAATGTTCTCCAGCATAATTTGAGAATGATCCAAAGAGCATCTTGTGCTTCGAAGGAAGAAAGAACATCTGACCATCTGTACAACAAAATCTCCTGGTAGTTCTCAAAACTATTTGTACATTTTGCTCCATTTGTGGCTAAACTTTATGAATTTGTATGTAATTTGTACGTTTTTGTATAATCTGCATCCTTTTCAATGAGGGTTAAGTTTAGGGTTGGACCTTCTTTTATCTAGAATATAAATTCATACGAAATTACCAGCTTGTAAAATACTTACATTATCTCATGAGATCGGGTTGGTCTGTACTTTTGGTTATTTGATTTGTGACCTAGAATCTGAAATATCTCTTATTAATTTATTGTGGTAAGCCTTCTATGAATTCCCAGATTTGAATGACAGAAATCCAAGATGGCTTAATGCATTCTCAGTTTTTTTTTTGACCCAAACATTATAAATATTTCCTGAAGAGAGGTAGATGTTTGCATTTAACTAAAGTAACTAAAGTTACAACCTTTAGTAAACATTCTATTAAGAGTAGAGTTCATTTTCACTTTACTAAACAACAAAGATGAGAAAAGCAAAGATAAGGACCACGGTACTTTACATAATCACCTTCCTCATGAAATTTTCAGCAGCTGAAGTGAATAATTCATTTACCTAGCAATATTCAAAATCACGTTCAACAGCATTAGAGTCAGCTCGGATCAGTGGTGCCATCACCATAAGAGAAGTGAGCTAGAAGAAACTTAATATATAAATCATTTATTCAGAGTGACACGTTTTACACATTCCCCCTCAATTTCAATTTCACAATAGATAGACGGATGGATTGATAGATGGATGAATGGATGGATTGATGGATAGACATACAAACGAGAGATGGATGGATGGAGGAACGATAGATAGATAGATAGATAGATAGATAGATAGATAGATAGATAGATAGATAGATAGATAGATAGATAGATAGATAGAAGGATGGATGGAGAGACATATGATCAGACTTTTTTTTCTCTTTAAAACAGTTTAATTTCCTGAGATGCAAAAATCCAATTAACCTTTTTTTGAGGAAGTGTTCAGATAGATAGATAGATAGATAGATGGATGGATGGATGGATGGATGGATGGATGGATGGGTGGATGGGTGGATGGATGGATGGATAGATGGATGGATGAACGGATGTACGGATGGCTGGATAAATGGATGGATAGATAGACAGATAGACATTGATGGATGGATGGATGGAGAGACAGATGGAGGGATGGATGGATGGAGGGATAGATGGATGGAGAGACAGATGGATGGATAGACAGAGAGACACAGAAGGTTGGAAGGATTGATAAATACTTTAGACTACATTAGACCTTTTGATTTTCTTTAAAACACTGTTTAGTTTCCTGAGATACAAAAATCCAATTAACCTTTTTTTTTAAGGAGATGTTCAGATTGGAGCTTTAAGCCCAATTAAATATGGTTTGCCTTTTCACAATAATCTGCACACTTTAGTAAACACAACAACAGTTCAACAGAATTAATGATATGCTCACGAGTTTCCCTGAAACCTTTTATTAAGCTTGTGATTATTAGATGAAAAGCATTTGTGTTTGAGTGTGGGTGTAGCAGAGCCTATATATTATCAGAAAGCAGCATTTTAAAAAAATATATATAATGCATTGCGTGTGGAAGAACTGCCTCATGACTTAATCATATCATGATTTGGTTTGATGTCAAAGTGGTGGCACGATGGTTCATGCACGTGTCTCGACTCAGTGAGGCAACGCGAATGTGAATCTATCTTTCACTGATCCTATTAGAAAGGACCAAAAATAAAACAAAAAAAGTCCTATTGACTTTTGTGATTAAAGAAACATTAGCCAGTATAGCGCCAACAGTCATAATTGCAGAGGCCAGCATTTACTGGGCTGCCTGGGTTGAAAATGAGAATACATTAAACACAATTATACTGTAACTGGCCCCACAGAGGTTGATCACCTAAAACATGGTTTAATTAAGGTTTGAATTAAACTATTAAATCCGTTTCCTTCTTGGCACGAGAATGCACCTTATTAAGATTCAAAAAGAAATGATCTTATGCTTCATGTAACCTATATGACAACAACATCCAAAAACAACTTTCATTAAAGAAAGTCTACTGTATATGTCAGCCTGGTTCATGGTAGTTTTAAAAACAGTTAACTTACAGTACATTCACCAAGGTCAGAAGCACTTGTGAGCTCCTCCCTATGTCATTATAGATACTCATTAAATATTGATTGTGTTTTTGTTTGCAGAACTTCGGAAGTTATAGCCTAATCATGCCCCAAACAAGCGCTTTGCCTCATCGCTTCTGCCAGTGGGATTCGCCCTCTGAAATATCACACAGCCTTTGGCCTGGAATTCATATGCACGGATCATAATTTAGCCAAGATGGCCAAAATAATGGATATAATGGATCCTTATAGAGGTATGTGGGAAGTTTCATTTCAGGTCAGGATAGGCCTGCTTGTTTGAAGTCCACTGCAGATCGCAATAAATAGAAATGCATTTATTAATATTTTGATGCGGTTTATGGATTGGCTTAATTAAAATGTTAATTTTATGGTAATGGCCTCTCTACATTTCGGGTCTTGACATTTTCCTGCGGCAATAGATCCATCTCGTAAAAACAAAGTTTTGGCCCTCAAATATGATTTCACCACTGTGTCACAAACAAAACAGATCACCGGCGCTTTGCTCGCTAAAAGGTTCAACAGATTTTCAAAAGAGGTGAACAGATAGTGAATGCATATTAACGGACAGATATTATCAAGTTATTGAGATGCCCGAAACAACAGAGGACAGGTTTTTAGCATTTCCATGAATAAACCTGAAGACCTGCAAAGCATAGCCAAAAACAATTTGTCTAACCATTATTTTTTCCCAGAATCATTTTCTAAACATCCTTAACACAAGATAAAACTAAAGAAAAATTAAGATATTGCTTTTGTGCAAGTTTGTACAGTAATTCAATTAAATGTGAACTGTTGAGTTTTATAAATCTCATTGTTAATGTTAGCTACATCTCAAGATGTTTCATGACAACCCTTAAGTGTTTTATTTTTAACATTTGCAGCATACGGACAAACTTGCACTTGTGACTTGTTTTTAGCTGGAACATTTTTCTCTAAAAATCAGTTCATCCTTTGTACTTTTTAAGTAATCTCTGCTTTTTATGATCATTTGCAAAGTGAAATATTGAAACAAGATATTTTCATATAAAGCAATTACTATTGTGGGTAATGTGTGCTTGAATCCTGAGACCCTATAAAGACCCTATAAAGAGTGGAGGTCATGTGATAAAAATTTCCATCCATCTTTTTCTACTTTCTAAAAGCCTCATTCTACAAACACCACCTCTAAACATATTTTAATCCTGGTGAAGATGAATACCAGGAATAAATTAGCCGTAATTGCTAATATTTCATAATGGCACACCAAAAGCTCACATCTCAGTACAAACAAGTCCAAATAGGTCGTATCATGCAGAGAGAGAGAGAGAGAGAGAGAGAGAGAGAGAGAGAGAGAGAGAGAGAGAGAGAGAGAGAGAGAAGAGAAAGAGAAGAGAAAGTTACAGAGAGGGAGGGAGAGAGAGATCATATTTACACAACCCTTTATTGCCTTTCGATATGCTGTCACAGCTCTTGGAATGCTGCGTTGCATATTTTCCCCTTCATATGTAACTTTCATGATGAGGAAAATTAAAATTAAAATTGTCGCAAGTTTCGGAGGAATGATTGTTTGAAGGCGGTCTTTCATTTCCACTCTGCCCTTCAAATGTATATCAAATCCATCATCACTGGAAAGGCAAAGCAGGACGTGCGGCATCATTGACTGAATGCTAAATTATCAGCAGTTTGAAAGCATGATTAGCTTTTTGTCACGCCATCCCTCTCATTTTCCGGCTATTACACGTTTTCACTGATTCCCAAATGTGCCGTTTAGTTTGTTGTTCAAAAACACTAATAAATCCTTGTTAAAAATAAACTGACTGGCATGTTTTGGACTATTTTTCAACAAACTGGCTAAAGGCGAAGCCAGATAATCGCAGTCTAAGTCTAATTTGTATGCCCGAATTTCAATGTTTTGGCCGTAACATCTTGAGGATGAAACTGCCATTGCTCCATCCCGTGTGCTCTTTGACAGACAGTGCTGAGGGAACCAAAGGAAAGCATCAGTGGTGTGGAGATCTGTTTTCAGATTTGAAGGGCAGCCTGAAAATATCCAGTATACGCTATATATCAGGAGACTATCAAGCATCTCCAGCGGGTGTCAATCACTACATTTCACCATCATTCATGTTCTGTATTTTACCGTGAAATTCCCTGAAGGTCTGTACAGTCCTGCACACAACAGCTGTACATTTCTCCCTAATGGCCTGTTTGGGATTTAGAGACCCCAATGTAAAAAAAAGGAGCATATTTTTTAAGGTTGAGATTGTTTTTTTTAATCTCATGAGTATTTTCATTTTCCACCCCATTGGAAATGTTTGAAATTTGGATTTGCATATGACAACAGAGTATGTGTTAAGGAAAACCTCATTTAGAAAGAACATAAAGATAAATTTCCAAATATTTCTAGCTATTTTTATACATCAGGGTTGTGGAAAGAATTCTGTAAAGAAAACTTTTTATGTGTTTTGGCCATTCGTTTACATGACAATTGTGTTTTGGAAGCCTGAAAACGTAAACCTCTGAAAAACGGGTTTCAAAGTGCAAGTTTTTTAAAACAATACTGTTACCGTCACTATATAAACTACAAAATCGCGAATTTGTGAAAAGAGTGACGTCTTGCGCATGTGTATTACGTGTTCAGTCTATAGGCGCATAGTGTTTCTTTACAAAGTGACATCGCCAACTACTGGCCTGGCGTGAATAATACAGCTTTTTTTTAGACGTTTTCACCGTTTTGTGTGAATGGGGATTGTTTTGACAACGTTGTCGTCTGTACGCAAAACTTTTCAAAAACGCGAAGGAAAAGCTTCCATTTTTAGTACATCCTTGTCAGGTAAACCCTACATTTCAAAAAGTTAATTTAAGGTTACAATTTGTAATTAATACTTATTTTTAACTTATCAATTAATTTATTAAATAAAAATTTTAATATTTATATAATATGATGTAATATACTGTAAACTACACCACTTTTTTAGACAAGACTTTCTTTAGACAAACTTTGAAATTTGGCTTGACAAAGTCTGGACTCAATTTTGAAAACAACTTGGCTTTTTTTGTGTTAAAATTATCTTTGAAATTTGATTACATTTGATTTGTTTGATTTCTACTTTTTAAATTGCAATTCTGCCTCCTGTTTGCTACCTCAATTCAAATGAAGTCCAATTAAATGGTAATTTAAAAGGCATTCACTATTCATTTCTGAATAGTGCACAAACCTGTTAGACATAAAATGCTGGAGAAATGTCAATCTCAACAGAACATGAGGATTAATCGAGGTAATAGGGTTGATGCAGGCATGCTTTAAACAGACAGACTATAGAGGTGAAGCACTAAAATCTGGCCAAACATAACGATTTTGTCTGATTGGTTGATTGATTAACTGTGTCACTAAAGCTCTTTTAGAAAGCAGTAGATTCTGAATTTAATGTTTCCGTCTTACCGTGTTCAAACACATAAATTATCTGTCTGCTAAAGTGACTATTTGGCTATAAATATGATGCACTCACTGATGAATTACTTAGCAAACCACATATATATATATATATATATATATATATATATATATTCGCTCAGTCTCAGCTCTAGGCTGTTCTGTGGCTGAAAGAAATGGGGAAGGCATATTCTGGAGCATCTGGGATTGTTTATTCATTTAAGGGATTTTTCCGCTAGCTGCATCATCAGTTGTAGGATGTCAGGGATTTCTTGGCATGTCATTTCACAATGCGACGTCATTAGATTTGTGAATCACTGTAGAAATCACCTCTTCTGATGATATAAACACCAATGCTGTGAAAATTGGAGCACAACTGCCAGACTAAGGGTATTTTTACATGACAACGTTGTACCAAAAAACGTTTCGCGTTTTTCACAACAACATAGTCAAAATGATCCGTGAAAATGTCTTAAAATGCTGTTTTATGCTGCCAGGCCAGTAGTTGGCGGTGTCACTTTGTAAAGAAACACTACGCACCTATAGACTGAACACGTAAAGCACATGAGCATGGCGTCACCGTTTTCACAGATTCGCGATTTTGTAGTATACATGGAAACGATAATGGTATTGTTTTCAAAACCTTGATCTGTGAAACCTGTTTTCAAAAGTTTGCATTTTCAGGCCCCCAAAACGCCATTGTCGTGTAAATGAACGGTCAAAATGCATAAAAAGTTTTCAGTTTTTAGTTGAAAATTGTGTCGGGTCTACGGCCCTTAAGTGTCTAATGTACTAAAAACGTTTTTTTTTTTGCATACAGACGACAACGTTGTCAAAAGAATCCCCTTTCACACGGATCCGCGAAAACGACAAGAAACGATGTATTATTCACGCCAGGCCAGTAGATGGCGATGTCACTTTGTAAAGAAACACTACGTGCCAATAGACTGAACACGTAATACACATGCGTATGACGTAACCGTTTTCACAAATTAGCATTTTTTTAGTTTACACAGAGACAATAATGGTATTGGTTTAAAAATTTTGCCCTTTGAAACCCGTTTTTAAAAGTTTCCATTTTCAGGCCCCCAAAACGCTGTTGTCGTGTAAATTAACGGTTAAATAAAAAGTTTTCCGTTTTTAGTTGAAAATGGTGTCTTGTAAACGGCCCTAAGTGTACAAGAATGATGTTATGTTAGGGCGTGGTCCATGGACACAAAGACAAAAACTTTAATTATCAAAACAAAAGCACAGGAGACCATAATCCAAGACGGATAACAAAAACCACTCTGCATGCAATGAGAACTGACAAACACATCTGAAAACTGAGGGGTATATATTCACACAGGCAAACAAGGAATTGCAGTAAACAAGACACAGGTTAAAATCATAGGTTACTATGGAGATCAACAAGGGCATAATTAGTCACTAAGAGAACTAATGAGATAGGAACTACACAGAGGAAAAAGGGGCCAAATGAAACCGATAAAATCAACAACCTAAATGTCCACCAAACAGAATGAAAACCTTAAACGTTATAAGCAGCAGACAATAGTTTGATATAATGGTGGCTGGGTTTCCAGATAACATTTCAAATTACACTCAAAGATCATTGTATCTTATGTCGTACATTGTTTTATGATTGATAAATGCCAAGTCAGCATGTTTCCCATGCCAGCACATATTAAATATCACATAAGTGCATCGTTACAGAGCTCTCTGTTTCAAAGTTGCTGAGCTGAGGCCAAAACTTATGCCAATATCTCCAATAGATTTGTCTCACCAATATGAATACTGTAGCAAAAAATGACTGTATTTAATGTGATCATGAGTAATTTGGACCTTCATAAGGGACTCTGCAGTTTCACATGGTATGCACCAACTGCAACTTTTGAAAAAAATATTTGAGCTTTTAAATTTGCAATAATTAAAAGTAGTAATCAATACATGTTGATTTAAATTATTTAGAGTGGGTTGTCCGAGGTGCTTATTAATTTACCAGTGCTATTGTTATATACTACTGTTGTATCAATGCCTTTAGGAAACAAATAGTTGAGATTAAAGGGATAGTTCAGTCAAAAATTGTAATTCTGTCATTAATTACTCACACTCATTTCGTTTCTAGCCCGTGCTACTTTCGTTCATCTTCTGAACACAAATTAAGATCTTTTAGATGAAATCTGAGAGCTTTCTGTCCCTCCATTGACAGCTGCGCAACCACCACTTTGACTTCAAAAAGTTAATAAAACAAATGAATTGAGCAGTTATTCCAAATCTTCTGATGAGACTCGATTACTTTATATGATGATAAGTGATAGATTTGTTCATTATACAAAGCGATCGTGTCTCTTCAGAAAATTTTGGACTAAACAGCTCGATTCATATGGATTAGTTTTACAATCTCTTTATGAACTTTTTGAAGCATCAAAGTGGTAGTTGCATAGACTGTCAATGTCCCTTTAAGGACATGTTACGGTAAAATGAGAGGCTGGCTATAGGATGAACTGATGCAACTGACACCATGGCGAATGTAGTATGCGAATTACATTCATACCACATATAACATACATTTTTAGAGCTTACAAAGTAAATTCTTATTCAAATAAGTACCTACTCAAGAGAGTATGTGATTCTCACTTCTCAGTCCTCTCCACAGTCTTTACATTTCTGCCCTTGAACAAATGATCCTTGTCCTTCAAATGCAGGTAAATGGCTGTGAGTTGCCTGGAGGTTTTCGCTCTCCTGTGTTGAGATGTTGGCTTATAAAGGGATTGTTCTGTTTCCTTGATGTCAGGGGATTCTTTGTTGCACTGAATTGCATATACTGCATTGCTTTGCAGAGGTATAGGCCTCTGATCTTTTGTGTGAAGTAGTCTATGCATTGTTGTGTTGTACTTGGCTCAACATTTCCGCCTGATTTATTCTATACAGGTACAATTCAAATGTTGGTGATGTAGTATTTCAGAGTACTCTGTCATTTTATCTGATGAGAATGGCTTATGTAATTAAGAAATTTCAGTTCTTTCATTAGGACTTTGATTTAATTACTGTTAATCAAATGGTAAACATGGGCCTGTTTTCACAGTAAATGAATCTGACATTCAGCAACTGACAATCAAAACAAAAGCGTCTCAAGTTTCTGGTGAATGTTTAACATTCCAGCAGAACTACATTCAAATAATATTGTAAGAAATGTTATGGCATGAATATGTTGTAGGTAATAGGTATTCAATATAATAGGTAGTAAGTAATTGCACAGAAAACGTGAATACTTAAAGGAGAGCTCCGGTCAATTTTAACATTGAGCTCATTTTTTTGTAAATTTGGAGTGCTGTCAATACAGAGAACAACGACAAAAATCGGTGTTGCCTACACCGTGTTAACCTCTTTTTAAAATTTGCACCCTGTTGACTTCAATGGGGCAAGTTTTAAACCTGCTTTTAGCCTCTTAACATCCTTGATGTGTCATTACAAGTGCACAGCCAATGTGAGTGATTCCTTCAGAGTGAACGCGGTGAATCTGACTGCAGTAGATGTGCAAGATATGAATAAAAATGATGTTAATTCAGCCATCAGTGATAACCTATGCGCGTGAACTCGACAATCGACTACAGTGGACTTTGACCGAAAACAGGAAGAAAATACAGGTATGTGCGCTGGCTGAATTAACATCACTTTTATTCATATCTTTCACATCTACTGCAGTCAGATTCACCTGTGTTAACTCTGAAGGAATCACTCACAATGGTTGGGCACTTGTAATGACACATCAAGGAGTTCTCCTTTAAGTCTATTATGCAAGTGGTCATAGAGGTTTATAAGTATTTTACAATACAAAAGCGTAAAGTTACACGCCGTTTCTTAAGCATTGTACAACTCAGGACCAAAGACATTTATATACAGAAAGCTGTTGCCATAAACACACCTCAGACATAAACACACCTCATGGCATAAAATATCTGTAATAGATTGTTTGTTATGTAAGAAGTCACCATTACAGTTCATTATAGTTCAATTGCTGAGACAGTAATGATATGCTGGGACAGTAGAAGCCTTTCATGAAGGAAGATGCCTTACATTCCAAATCCCCACAGAGGTCAAACGCCACAGTACAATACCATATTCAGTCCAAAGCCTGTTTCCACCCCCTGCCCAGGACTTAATGTACACGAGCAGATCTGCAGAGGTCACAAGCTGTAAGTCACATGTTCCTCACTTTGTTTGACTCTATATCAGCAATTAGAATCCTGGCTGTTTGGCTATATCTATACTGTATTAAACCTATTGTTATTTTCTGATTCAGACTATAGACTATAAAATGAAGAACTAGTTATTTTGCAGGTTCATTTGAAAAAGTGCAAGCAATGATTTTTTCCCTTTAACTTTGAAAAGCTTCAGTTTAAATTTTTGATTGAATTGGATTACAATTGCATTGTTAAACTGTAGTGTTGAAAGGTTTTTTTTTGTTTTGTTTGTTTTTTAAATTGCAGTAAGTAGCTAAAGCATCTTGCTTACTGAGTGAGGAGCCGCTTCAAATGATTCCAAAGATTCTAACGAATCTTTTCAGAACCATTTCAGAGCAGTTTTGATTCTGAAAATCAATTTATTGAAGAGAAGTGATTCAAAGTGTCATTCATTCTCAATCGGGCATTGCTAGTTATTATTATTATAAATGGCTGAACATAGCAAACTTGATTGCTCAAATATTCTCAGATGAAATCAATGTAATGTTGCAGTGTCAACGCTATTCAATAAATAAATAGATGTGCCACTGAAAAGCTGCATCATTTAAAAATTAGCAACACTACCACTTGGGATCAATTTAGGGATTTATTTTAAAATATTTTTCTTTCAATATCGATCAAAAATCAAAAATTCAAATTGTATGAATTGAACAGCTTGTAAACATCCTTTATCAGTAGAACCCCCCCCCCCCCCCCCCCCCTGAAATAAACATTAACGTATTCATTTTAGACATTCCCCTCTTATAGAACCTTTTTGGCTTAAATCGTTCTTTAAAATCGTGTCAAGAAATCCTAGGGTTCTAAATAGAAACTCCATCAAACCTCTTTTTCTAAGACTATCATTCAACATACTTAAGCTGTCAAAATAACCCTAATCTACCAACAAAAAGTAATTCTTACTGGGTCAAATATGGACAAACCAAACCATTATTTTTTAAAGCCAACGGTTGGGTTTGTCGATATTTGACCCAAACATGGGTTGAAACAACCCAGATTTTTTCAATTCTTTAATTTAATATATCCTATTATTAGAGCCTAAATCAAATCATAATCAAACCAGAATTTAATTTTGAGAATTTGGAGTCTCGTTCTCTGCCAGTCTACTTGATTTGACAGATAGTACTGTCGGTTGAAACAAAGTCTAATTAATTATTGTGGTTGTCGCACTCTCCATGACTAGTAACGCACGAGTGCTAGTATGCATATTTTACTCCCCATGGGAAAGCTTTTAAAGCGCTCACAGAGGATTTACAGTTGAATCAGGCAGATCAAGTGTTATCGCGCTACCTGGTTTTCTGAAAACAAGAGGGAGAGAGAGTGAGAGGGAAAAGACACTGATTTCCGAAAGGGTTTTTGCAAAAATACATTAGCATGTAATTGTAGATGTCAGCAAAGATATCTGCAATTGTAATGCAACCTGAACTTTTTAATGAAAATATGATTCTGTCTCGCAGGATTCTTGCTTTCCTTGTTCGTTTTGATGACAGATTGCTAGGTAAGGAAGAATTTCACTTATAAATCTGTAGCATCAGTCAGGGCAACTGACGCTAACAGTACTCCTCAAAATGGGAAATGGAAAAAGAAAAGGAAAGATTAGCCGCATTAGTTGGGAATGCATATGGCTCACTGGCACTATGGCAATACCCGGGAATTGCATTGTGGGATATGTCCTCTGGGGGAATCATATGAATGGGTGCTCTGTACAGTGCAAAGGTTCATGCAATATTCAGTAGGCAGAGCCGTCTCCAGATATATGTATTCAAAGACAATCAGACTTCTCAGAACTTTAGTGAGGAAAATAGCCTGTCGAGACAATTGAATATTATTCATGCCAACGATGAGCTGCTCACACAAATCAACTCAACTGCTATAACGTTATAAGTAATGATATGTTTCAAAAACGGAGATGCAGAAAATGATAGGTAGAATTATATTAAAGAGAGCTGCCAGTGGCATTTGCCCTCTATTGCAAAAATAGAAAAGGTTTGGAAAGTTTGGTTAGTCGGTTGTAATGACAGGTCTTGAGCTTGACACTCAACTCAAGAGAGTGTGTGTTTGCTGTGTCAAATTCAGAGTTTTGCATGTGGACAATCTCTGGTAGTTATGAAATATACATGTGCCAGGGTTGTGCACCATTAGGATTTGAAATGACAATGCTTTTTAAATTCTCATGCAATTCCTGAATTTGAACTGAAGTACTGAAACATTGCTATTACTGTATTGTTATTAAAATTGATTGAAATGTAAAGAATATAAATTAATCACTAACTACCAAAAAAGCTAAACTTTTAACAAAAGCAAGATTTGTCAAGACAAAGTTGGAATGTTGGCTTGACAACCTCACTTGAATGTTTGGACGGACGGACAGATGGACGGACAGACAGACAGGCGGATGGATAGATAGATAGAGAGACAGACAGACAGACAGACAGACGGATAGATAGATAGATAGATAGATAGATAGACAGACAGACAGACAGACAGACAGACAGATAGATAGATAGATAGATAGATAGATAGATAGATAGATAGATAGATAGATAGATAGATAGATAGACAGGCAGATAGACAGACAGACAGACAGACAGACAGACAGACAGACAGACAGATAGATAGATAGATAGATAGATAGACAGACAGACAGACAGACAGACAGACAGACAGATAGATAGATAGATAGATAGATAGATAGATAGATAGATAGATAGATAGATAGATAGATAGATAGATAGATAGACAGGCAGATAGACAGACAGACAGACAGACAGACAGACAGACAGACAGACAGATAGATAGATAGATAGATAGATAGACAGACAGACAGACAGACAGACAGACAGACAGATAGATATACAAATAGAGAGACAGACAGACATACAGATAGACAGACAGACAGACAGACAGACATACATAGATAGATAGATAGATAGATAGATAGATAGATAGATAGATAGACAGACAGACAGACAGACAGACAGACAGACAGATAGATAGATAGATAGATAGATAGATAGATAGACAGACAGACAGACAGACAGACAGACAGACAGACAGACAGTCAGATCGACATACAGATAGATAGATGGACGGATGGATGGACGGACAGACGGACGGACGGACAGATAGATAGATAGATAGATAGATAAATAGATAGATAGATAGAGAGACAGACAGACATACAGATAGACAGACAGACAGACAGTCAGATCGACAGACAGATAGATGGATGGACGGACGGACGGACGGACGGACGGACGGACGGACAGACAGACAGACAGACAGACAGACAGATAGATAGATAGATAGATAGATAGATAGATAGATAGATAGATAGCCAATTCAACATTTTACCTGGTAAATTTGTTTGCAGCTTGTTCTAGCCATAAACCCACTTTTGGCTAGAACTGGCCTGAAAGGGTCTGACAGTCATAAAAAGCAACGAATCACAGTTTGTTTTGTTAAAAATGTATATTAAAGATAATTTTCTGAAATGGTATACACTGAAGTGTCATTGAAAAAAAAAAAACTTACTACTCAGCAATTCGGTATTTAAAAATAGATAGCAAGTGCAGATTGTTATTATAACTTAAAATTAATATACAGTTCAGCTAGTGAACTTGCAGCTAAAGTGCCTCAAACAAAACTATAAATATCTCTTATAGATGCCAGTAACTTGGAAGTTTCTTTCTCCCTTAAAAGCGCTCATAGTATCAACTTGGTATCCTATAAAAGACACTGTGACTCCGGGAGGTTGGAACTGGCAATTTCTTCCAGCTCTTGCCTTTTGTGTGGCAATATGCATCAGACGGTCAGCAAAGGAACCGTGGGTGATCCGTGGGTGTAATGTCTGAGTCTGAATGCATTTGTGCCCATGTAGCTGCTTTGATGATTGGAGTCGAGACTGGCTGTTACATCTTAAAACTGCAAGATGGGTTTGGGGTGTTCCTAAAAACAGTGTCTGAATGTGAATCATTCATTATTCATGGTGAAAAGATGTTCTACCAGAAAGACTCGGGAGGCAAAATAGCATAACAAAGCATACATTTATTAACAGCCCAGCAAGCAAGTATATATAAAGTTCTTTGGTGTAGGCCCTGTCCGTAGCTCGCAATCCGAGGGTAACGGAATCTGCATTTTCTGCCCAAAGGCGAAGGCAGGGGCGCAGCCGACCCCCTGGAAGGTATGGGAAGGGACTATCCTGGTAGTGATGGCGTGGATGGAGTTAATTGATGGCATCAGCATCTGCGAACTCAAACATGTGGAAGCACCGATCTTTTATACTGCAAGTATTAGAACACGATTGGTTAGATGTGAAGGTAATAAGTAACGTAACTGTAATGTTTCCTGTCTTGTGTTTCCCTCGTCTTGTGTGGACTTTAGTTATTTCCTGTTCTGTGTCATGTTTTGTAGTCCTTTGTAGTTTTTTTTGCTTATTAGTTCTCCCAGGTGTTTCTAATTAGCCACACCCCCTTGTTATCTTGTTTAGCTTGTTTGCCTGTGTATTTAAACCTCTGTGCTTCAGTTGTTGGTTGTCGGTCGTTGTTTAATGTAGCTGTTACCTGTTCTTGTCCTGAGTTCCGTGTTCCGCCTGGATTACCTGTTTGTTTTATTAAATGTATGCTTGCATATGGATTCTCTCTCTGCTTCATCCTTGCCTCAGTGTGACAGAACGACCGACCAAACGATGAATCCAGCAGCAAAGTCTGAGTCTCTTCGCGTCATGCCTGCAAAGCCTGAGTCTCTTCACGTCATGCCTGCAAAGTCTGAGTCTCTTCACGTCATGCCTGCAAAGTCTGAGTCTCTTCGCGTCATGCCTGCAAAGTCTGAGTCTCTTCGCGTCATGCCTGCAAAGCCTGAGTCTCTTCGCGTCATGCCTGCAAAGCCTGAGTCTCTTCGCGTCATGCCTGCAAAGCCTGAGTCTCTTCGCGTCATGCCTGATTTTCACAGCCTGACCCGGGAGTTTGCTGGACAGATCGCGGCCTTGGCCCTGGATAGCCTCGATCTGTTCCAGTACACCTGGGGATTTGTTCCTCTCGCTGCCTCTTGCTCTCTGGGTGACGAGGCAATTAAGGTGTGTTACCGGCGGGGGGCTAGGGAGGTTGACCCGAGGGAGCTCCCCGATCTCTCCGGTCTGGATTGGAGAGAGGCACTCTCCAGATGTCTAGAGAGCTTCCTCCCGTGGCACGCAAGGTCAACACCTGATCTTCACGTCCCGTCCAGTTCTGCCGAACCTTCACCGCTGGTTCCGCCCAGCTCAAAGCCCTCTTCATCGCTGGTCCTGTCCAGTTCAGAACCCTCTTCACCGCTGGTTCCATCCAGTTCAGAGCCTGTTCCGGTGGCCCCGAAACGGAGGAGGAGAAGGAAGACTTCCTCCATGACAGTTCCGGTGGTCCCAGTTCCGGTGGTCCCAGTTCCGGTGGTCCCGAGTCCGGTGATCCCGAGTCCGGTGGCTCCTAACACGGAGACCATCCCAGAGGTGACTGCCGTCCCTGACGTGCCGCCCAGGCGTCTTGCTCTGCCCGCGCCACCCAGGCGTCTTGCTCTGCCCGCGCCGCCCAGGCGTCTTGCTCTGCCCGCGCCGCCCAGGCGTCTTGCTCTGCCCGCGCCGCCAAGGCGTCCTGCTCTGCCGGCCCCGCCCGAGCTGCTCGCACTGCCTGAGTCACCCCAGCGATCCATCACGTCTGCCGGGCCTGTGTCTTCGAACAAGATGGCCGCCACAGAGACTGTTCACGTCACGTCTGCCGGGCCTGTGTCTTCGAACAAGATGGCCGCCACAGAGACTGTTCACGTCGCTTCTGCTGATCCAGAGACTGTTCACGTCACTTCTGCTGATCCAGAGACTGTTCACGTCGCTTCTGCTGATCCAGAGACTGTTCACGTCACTTCTAGTGATCCAGAGACTGTTCACGTCACTTCTGCTGATCCAGAGACTGTTCACGTCACTTCTGCCGATCCAGAGCTTCAAGCCAGTCCAGCCGAGCCTGCAATTCACGCCAGCTCAGAGTCTCCTTCACCGCTGGTCCCATCCAGCTCAGAGTCTCCTTCACCGCTGGTCCCGCCCAGCTCAGAGTCTCCTTCACCGCTGGTCCCGTCCAGCTCAGAGTCTCCTTCGCCGCTGGTCCCATCCAGCTCAGAGTCCTCTTCACCGCTGGTCCCGCCCAGCTCAGAGTCTCTTTCACCGCTGGTCCCGCCCAGTTCAGAGTCTCCTTCGCCGCTGGTCCCATCCAGCTCAGAGCCTTCATCGCTGCCCAGCACAGAGCTCTCATCGCTGCCCAGCTCAAAGCCTTCTTTACCGCTGGTTCTGCCCAGCTCAAAGCCATCTTTGCTTCTGGTCCTGCCCAGCTCAAAGCCCTCTTCGCCGCTGGTCCTGCCCAGCTCAAGACCCTCTTCATCGCTGGTCCAGGACTCTTTACCGGGGAGCCTCCCCAAGAAAATTTTGGGGGGGGGGCAATACACCTCCGGACCAGCCCGACCCGCCAGGACCGCCAGAGGGGTGGTCTCCGGTTCTGCCCTGGATGTCCGAGGGTCCATCATCTCCGCCTTGGACGCCCGAGGGTCCATCATCTCCGCCCTGGCCGCCCGAGGGTTCTTCAGCTCCGCCCTGGCCGCCCGAGGGTTCTTCAGCTCCGCCCTGGCCGCCCGAGGGTTCTTCAGCTCCGCCCTGGCCGCCCGAGGGGTCGTCTCCGCCCTGGCTGCCCGAGGGGTCGTCTCCGCCCTGGCCGCCCGAGGGGTCGTCTCCGCCCTGGCCGCCCGAAGGGTCGTCTCCGCCCTGGCCGCCCGAAGGGTCGTCTCCGCCCTGGCCGCCCGAAGGGTCGTCTCCGCCCTGGCCGCCCGAAGGGTCGTCTCCGCCCTGGCCGCCCGAAGGGTCGTCTCCGCCCTGGCCGCCCGAAGGGTCGTCTCCGCCGTGGACGTCTGAAGGTTCGTCTCCGCCCTGGCCGCCCGAATGGTCGTCTCCGCCCTGGCCGCCTGAAGGTTCGTCTCCGCCCTGGCCGCCCGAAGGGTCGTCTCCGCCCTGGCCGCCCGAAGGGTCGTCTCCGCCGTGGCCGCCTGAAGGGTCGTCTTCGCCCTGGCCGCCCGAAGGGTCGTCTCCGCCCTGGCCGCCTGAAGGTTCGTCTCCGCCCTGGCCGCCTGAAGGGTCGTCTCCACCCTGGCCTCTCGTCCTGTCACAGTCTCCAGGCCCTCTGCCGTTCCATGGGCCTGGCCCTCCATCCCCGCCCCCGGATCCGCCTCCGACCCACCACCCTCCTGGACTTTTGTTTTCTGAGGAGTGTCTGGAATCCACTCCTTAAGTGGGGGGCTATGTAATGTTTCCTGTCTTGTGTTTCCCTCGTCTTGTGTGGACTTTAGTTATTTCCTGTTCTGTGTCATGTTTTGTAGTCCTTTGTAGTTTTTTTTGCTTATTAGTTCTCCCAGGTGTTTCTAATTAGCCACACCCCCTTGTTATCTTGTTTAGCTTGTTTGCCTGTGTATTTAAACCTCTGTGCTTCAGTTGTTGGTTGTCGGTCGTTGTTTAATGTAGCTGTTACCTGTTCTTGTCCTGAGTTCCGTGTTCCGCCTGGATTACCTGTTTGTTTTATTAAATGTATGCTTGCATATGAATTCTCTCTCTGCTTCATCCTTGCCTCAGCGTGACAGTAACGATTGAGTCTTCTTGGCAGAACTTACGCTAAAGCATTCATTTCTTCTAAAGTTGAGGCTGGATAAGATAATGCTAAATAAATAAATAATGGCAGTTATTGGCCAATTGGTCTAATTGTGCTTGTTCAGGTTTATATAATGTACAGTATGTATAAGACTTTACCTTCATGTTTTAATTCAGAATTTTAATAATTGAATATCTGGACCATGGAGAGATATTCTATTAAGCATATTCTGATAGAGAACAATGTAGGGAATTGAGAGTTATAGCTATGTGAACTTGATGTGCATGGTTGAGAAGTGGCTGAATCGTGTGAAGGTTGTAAAGGTTAACATTTTTGTGTATTTTAGCAGGAACACTTTTGGTTAAATCCATCAGCAGTGAGAGCTCTCTCCCAAAACTATCTAGTTCTGATCGATGTTTATTACATAAATGCTTAATGAAGTGGTTAATATGCTTTCACAATTCATATGAAAGTATTGAAAGCTCATCTACCAAGGAACTGCATGGTTAGGGCAACCAAAGTAAAGGTTTGCTGGTATTCCTGAAAGGAGATTCATTCTAGAAACCGGCTGTAGGCAAGGATTCAACTGGGCCAAAACTTCCATCCATTACAAGAAAAAAATATTGGCAACTTATGTTGTTAATCCAACATTTATTTGCTTCAGCCACCATATGTTTGGGCTCTCCAAAATCCCAATTTAAACCCTAGTTGTGATGTCCAATTTGTGAAAGATTCATCTTTTCATTCACAAATCTAACTAAATCTGTTGAGTCAACTCAAAATGAGCCGAGAATAAGTGAACTGATACTGAGTATTTGAAGTGTACCACTGTTTTAGACTTGATTGTATGACAACACTTTTTTTATCAGCAATGTTGTCTACTGTCATAAATTGATATATAGTTGGATTGGGGAAAAGGAATGGAACTTGAGAGAATGCTGGATGAATGAACATAAAAACAATCCAAGAGGGATAGAGTGCAAAGGGAGCACTGCGAATTCAGTGGCAACCACCAAGATTGCAAAAGAGGTGGCGTGAAACTTCAAACATGAGATACAGACAATATAAGCCAATTGCTTTCTGGTTGTTCTTGGACTATATACTCAGGGAATCCAGCTAGCTGAGGTAGAAAATGAGGATGGTGATTGGTAGACTGGATAGAAAATAGGTACAGTAGCAATCACCCATAACCACAGTAGAAGGCAAATGAACTCACCAGTTGAAATTGTGCTAGCAGTCATTAAAAACCACGATGGGCTGACAGGGCCCAACAGGTAGAAAATGTAGGGGCTGTAAGAGATTGAGCGGCAGGGAAAAGGAGGAGACACTGCAGGTGCACTTGCAGCCATCAAAACCACAGGAGGAGAGCGAGTTTGAATGACAGGCACTGATGCAGGTGCCTGAATGGAAAGAGGTGAGCATTTGGGGAAAGGAAATACTGCTGTTCTCATGGTGGGTAATAGACCTGTAGTCGAAGCAAAGTAAATGGGAGGGCAAAGGTAATGCACTAATCTGGGCTGCCCAATTACATCCCAACCGATGGTGCGGTGGGTTGTGTTGAATTGTGGGATAGCAGGGTTGTGCAAAATTCTGAATTTGAGAGTTGGTTTTCTATCTTGGAATTTGAATTGAATTGGCCACTCACCACATTATGTTGAATTGCACAAAATATGCACAAACAAATGTTTTGTTTAAGGTTGGTTACTTGTTAGTCCACTTTAGACATTCTACTAACTATGAGTAACTTTGCAACTACATGTCAACTAACTCTCATTAATCTGCAACTACATGTCAACTGGTATTAGTAGACTTTCAGGTTAGGGTTTGGGTTAGTAGAATAAGTTGACATGTACTTGCAAAGTTACTTATAGTTGGTGGAATGTCTAAAGTGGGCCATCGAAATAGTGTTAAATTAAGATTACTCTCATATTAGCTTCGTTATTTAGCTCAATTTTGACACTGTGGTGAATTTTAATTATTTATATATTTGAATTATATGAAGCGCATTGCCAAAGATGATGTTAAATGGGCCGAAGCAATCTGAAGATTCATTTAATTTAATTTACCCTTGAGAAAAATGCTAGTTAATAATCTGTCAGAAAACAGCCAATATACTTTGCTGCAGTGTTTTTGTTGTAATACACATTTCATTCTTGAGATTCTCTTATTGTTGAGTGCTGGACATGATTTAGGGTCTTGATGATTGGGGAAAAAAAAGAAAACCCACCAAATTATAGTTCAGTGGCATAATCTTATCTGTCAGATTGAGTTATAAGGTTTTCCAGCCAAATAACAGACTCCATTAAGAGATTAATGTGAAAATGGGGGTAAATTAATTCATCTCGCAGAAGTGACTGTTGTATTTGTCTGGAAATCAAACATTTCCCATTTTTTCTCGAGTAATTACTGGAGGTTCTTAGGATGGTGTAGGTTGGCGGAATAAAGGAAGCAAAGAGGAAGCCGAATTACCTGGGGTTTGGATCGGCAGGTGCCACAGTAAATTTGTTGAAACAACACCGACTCAAGTCCTGCTGGTGAAATTCACGAGTACGGAGCAGCTGGCATCCTGGCAAGCCTCACTTTTGATATTACAATGAGAACCGTATGGGTTAGCTTTGCTGGTGTTACAGGCAGTAACTATATTCATATGGACTGCAGTAATCATATTGGTCTCATTCCAAATACGACAATATTGAGATTAAACAGTTTACATGACTTTCTAATTGGCTTTCTAACTGTTCTGTTCTGTATGTTACAGAAGCATCATGGTTAAAGTCTGAAGAAAAATAATAAAGTGAAGTGTTAAAGATGAAATATGAAATTTTGTGGTGGATACAGATCTGGGCTAGTGACCATCATTTTGCGATTCATGAATGGTCACCATTCTTAAACCCATGTTGCTCATAAGGAACTAAAAAGAGTACTTTGGATAGTTGCATGAGCTGAATTACAAATGAATACATTAGGAGCTGTATAATATGGAATAGCTGAGAAGGAGCCATTGTAAAAAAATAATAATAATTGGGCTATTTATAATGAGACCAATAGTTTTCAATGTAAGCATAGCCTCTGAAACAAACAGTTAAAGGGATAGTTCACCCAAAAACGAAACTTCTTTATTTGTGTTCCGAAGAACGAAAGTCTTACGGGTTTGAAATGACATAAGGGTGAGTGAATGATGACAGATCTTTTTAATGAAATCTGAGAGCTTTCTGTTCCTCCATTGACAGCTACGCAACTACCACTTTGACGCTTCAAAAAGTTCACAAAAAGATCGTAAAACTAATCCATGTGAATGAATTGAGTGGTCTAGTCCTAAATTTTCTGAAGAGACACAAATGCTTTACATGATAAACAGATTTAATTTAGGCTTTTATTCATACAGTATATAAACTTTCATCCACTCACACATCAGTTGTGGTCAATGGAATCTCAAGCATGTTTGCTTGATGTGTGAGAACCAATGAGTCAAGTCAAGTCACCTTCATTTATATAGCGCTTTTAATCAAATTAATTGTTTCAAAGCAGCTTTACAGTAATAACAGGAAATTACAATAACAAGAGATTGTTTTGGCTTCACAGCAGCTCTAGGGTAAAGTTATTGTCCAGCTAAAGTTAGTTTTGATTGATTGATTCACTTCCGTTGCGAAGATCATTAGTTATTAACTTAGGGGCCGCTAACACGACACCGTTCTAACAGAAAACCCTCAACGCGCTCAGGCCGCCCACCCGGAAATAGGTGCAAACGATTATCGGTTATCTCTACGCAAACCTTTGAGCACGTTTGAGCTTCCGCAAGAACCAATGAGGTTCATTCTCATGTTACGCAACACGTTTGAGCTTCTGTAAGAACCAATGAGGTTCAATCTCATGTTACGCAGCACATTTGAGCATCTGCAAGAGGCTTGTTCTCGCTTGCCAAGCAGGTGCGGATGAGCTCGATCAATGTTTATAGGTTAATAAAAGCCTAAATTAAATCGGTTCATCATATAAAGCGATCGAGTCTCTTTGGACAATTTGGACCAAACCGCTCAATTCATATGGATTAATTTTACGATCTCTTTATGAACTTTTTGAAGCGTCAAAGTGGTAGTTGCGTAGGGTGTCAATAGAGGGACAGAAATCTCTTCATCTTCATTTGTGTTCCGAAGAGGAACAAAAGTCTTACAGGATTGGAACAACATGAGGGTGAGTAATTAATGACAGAATTTTTATTTTTGGGTGAACTATCCCTTTAATGTATCCAGTCTGATCTCAGCTTAACAGATTTCCAAACTATTTGCATTTTGTCTGGCAGTAGGTATATTCAGAATTTATTTTGTTATTCACAACATGCTGCAAATGCCATTTCCCACTATTTACACCAGGGTGCAAATAGCATCTGCCTTATTTGTAGAATTTTGATTTGATCTTTCCCCTGTATTTTATAGACAAGCATGAACTGAATTTCAAGTAATTGCCCAAATCATTTAAATGCCATTAGAATGCGTGACGTGCATTCTAATCAAGACTTAAATACTAACCTAAACCTATACTATATCTATGGTGAGATTCTGCTATGAATTTTTCATGAATTATTACAGGGAGTGTGAGAGAGCGCAAGCATCAAGAGTCTGAACTCAGTTTAAATATTACAGGATGAGATCCATCTCTGCGATTGTTCCTGACCTTCCCACTGGACCTTACAGAGAAAGAATACCAAATAATGTGAGGAAATAGCTCTATTAAAAAGAACAATCTCGTCGGGACAAGGGAACCAAAGGGTTTTTACAGCAGATATAGCTTACCCTTGGGTGTTTGTCTGGTATTTTCTTCTTTTTTCCCTGTTTTTTTTTTTTTTTTGCTTTGTTCTCAGTTTCTTCTTTGATGCGAAGCCTCTGTGAGTCATGTGCTAGCTAATTATTGGTCTCTCAACTGTTGCTGCTACACAAGTCATTGGCAGCCAAGACTAAAACAAACGTCCTTGCTTTGAGCAATCAAATATGCGAGCTCTGTCGTTCTTCTATGATCTGTGCCTTTTTTTGGCTTTCATGATATCTGCGACTGTTCCTGTAATAGCCATCCTTGGCTGTTGCCCTGGGAACATGGATGACAACAGGCTGAAACCTGTGCCTAATTTGACATGAATCCAAACCTTGAAACTTTCACTCCCAGAATTCAGCCAGGCAGAATAGAAGAACTTGTTCGGATTGATGATACGGCTAATTTTAAGTGCAAATTTGACAAATACCAGCAGAAGTGTCTGGTATTCCCAGAAAGGAGCTGCTTTTCACAGTCAAACCAGTTGACTGCAAGCACAAAATAAAAAGACTTCAGCAGTGACATTCAGCCCTCTGTCCGTCAAATAAATCGTATAAATCCGAGAGATCTGTTCCAGGAAGTGCTATTATGTGCCAAGAGTTTCTATCACTCTTACCTGCTCTCAGCTCACAGAGCGAGGCCTTCAAATATCCCCATTGGTTTTAACAGATGTGTCGGGTAGATCACATTTAAATAGCATTGATTTCTGGGATGTGCAGGGGGGATATGAGATGATGGACCATGATGTCTTCTTGAGCACCTATGTAAGAGAGGGGGAGAAAAAGAGAGAAAGTGATGAGTGTGTTCTCATCTCTGGAGGCCTGTCCATAGCTGTGCTATTAATCCAATACAATATATCTATTTAATACTGTGAGTCTAGGCCTGTCTAGCTGTTAGTCATTTTAATGCTTTTAGAATGACAAGGCTGTGGATTTAACTCATATAGGAATGGCACAGAGGCAGACAGAGATAGAGAGTAACATGCACAAACAATTAATGTATGCATGTTATATTATATACTAAACACTTGAAAATTTTGCCTGAACTTTGAGGTCAGATTTGAGGTCATTTGGTCTACAGTAACATGTTCTTTTTTTGGAATCCTTGAATCGATCTCATAATTTCAGACGTAACATGTTTTATGATTTTACATTTTGTTCAGTGTGATTTAATAAGGATTGCAGTGGGTAAGGGACTGTTTGTTTTTTATTTAAGGGGCTACCGGAGGAGTTTTGAGATCTGTAGTCAAAAAATACATGACCCTCCCTTCGCCAGCAATACATTTTTCTATGACCCTCCAAAATGATTGTGAAAAAAGGCATGACCCTCCCCGATCATTTATTGATTAGGCTACTTTGCGCTTGGCAAAGATGTTCAGATAGCCATTGTTTTTTTACAGCCATAAACCATCTTACTAGGGCTGTAACGATAGACCAAACATACGATTCGGTTCGTATCACGATTTTTGATTTTAGATTTGAAAAAAAATCTTGTTTTCGGTGCTGATGCGGTGTGACTCGTTCAACATGTGGGTGGCGCTGCCAATAAAGCATCTAAAAGCTGTCACAAAGAACCGGCAAAAGTAATGATTATGAATATGTCAAATATAGCAAGGAGACATTTTAATTATTTATTAATAAACAAGTGTTTTCTGTGTCGACTGCAAAGATGAAGAACGATGCTGACTCGCGATCTTCGCAGTAGTGAACGCGCCAGAGAGAAATGCACATTTCATACGGATTACATAAGCAGAGAGCAGTCTGTTTTCTTTCGTTTTGAATTGTTCTGTTTAAAAGTAGACATTTCAAGCTTTCTATATATTTCTCAGGTCTCTGAGGCAAGTAGCCTACCTTACGCTGAGTTTCGGTTCATTTATGAGACGAGAGTCCAGTTCACTCGCCGGCACCTCCATGTCATGATTATCTATTGTCGAGTTCACTCGCGTGATAACCTGTGCGCGTGAACTCGACAATCGACTACTGTGGACTTCGACCGAAAACAGGAAGAAAATACAGGTATTTGCGCTGGCTGAATTAACATAATTTTTATTCATATCTTTCACATCTACTGCAGTCAGATTCACCCGTGTTAACTCTAAAGGAATCACTCACATGGCTGGGCACTTGTAATGACACATCAAGGATGTTAAGAGGCTAAAAGCAGGTTTAAAACTTGCCCCATTTAAGTCAACAGGGTGCACATTTTAAAAAGAGGATAACACGGTGTAGGCAACACCGATTTTTGTCGTTGTTCTCTGTACTGACAGCACTCCAAATTTACAAAAAAATGGACCGGAGTTCTCCTTTAAGTGGATAAATCTTGACATTGTCAAGACCATGATGTGTTTTCCTACATGATTGTTTAAGAAATGAAACACACACTCCATCAATTAGGGTTAGAAGAACTGTTGCCAAACAAATAACATGCTAGAATCCTAATAATCACAACAATAATGATTCAGTCATTGACTCTTAACCATTTGCCTTTTTTTTTTTTTTTAAGTTTTTGGCCAGGCAGTGTATTTACATGATTTTTAGTCAAAACAAATTCTGTTTTAGTATTCAGTTATCAAAAGAAAAAGAAAAATCCAATATATTTTCAGATTGTTGTATTTTTAGACAACATTTTCCTTATTGGGGGCATTATAAGAGAAGATGAGCATGGGAGCGAGAAATAATCTTATGGCTTCTCTTGGAATTGACATTTGCTACATAAACAAAGATTTTCTTTAAAGTGAATTCAGTTCTAAAGTAAAACAAGGCGTGAGAGTGAGAAAATGTTTTAATGAGCTCTATCCTGTGTAGTATGTATGAGCATCATAACAAAACTTATTTCTTCCTAATAAGTTATGGAAGGGAAATGTGTAATGCGGGTTGGTGAATTAATCTGTATAATGACTATTCCTTATTTTTTTAAAGACATGTTTACTAATGGTTTGATGCAGCAGTGCATCTGTAGTTCTCTCTCCAAGCAGATACACTGACACTGAGAGTCTCTGTCTGAGCCTGAAAGCATTAGAAGTATACCATCTGCAGATCTGGTATGGATTTGCATTCAGCATAACCCATTTAATGCATTTTGCAATTGGTGAGGTGTAGAATTGTGTACTATGTTGTCTTAATGAGAATTGTTTTTTTTTTTTGTTTTTTTTTTTTTGCAGTCTTTGTGCAGCCTAGGCTATACTGTAATTCGAGGTCTGCCTTGGAGTTAGCCTATAGTTAATTTGTTAAGTTTGTTGTCTTGAAATTGGAGCACAGCTCTAGACACAAAAACCTGATTGATGCGCATCAGATCCATTTGCAATTCGCTCATCGATCCAAAGGATGCTGTGAAGAATGCGAATTTGTTCAGAGACGTGCGAGAACATCAAATTAATCTCGAATTGAAATTCTTTGGTAAATCCTCGGTATCCGTTTCTAATTAGGCTATGGGGAGTTTAGGGTGTCAGATAGATAAAGCCTATTATTTATATATCGAACAGACAAATTTCTAGTTTCATTAACCACCACAGTTTTATAAATAGGCTCGTTTCATGAACCACCACAGTTTCATAAGTTCGTCAGAACACTATATGGACGATAATAGAAGTAGCGTTCGTATATATGGTAACATATCGATGAAACATCGTAATTATTGTTCAACATTAGGCTATATCACATTTACATGTCACAAGTATACCACTAAAATGGTTTAAGACGTTTGACAATTCGTTTCCGCGACTGCGAGAAAATTGCTAACAGAAATTAATTTAAGTCGTCATTTAATTTGCACACCGCTATTAGGCTACCTTATATACAGCTAATAACTCCCACATCCAGACAAACGTCTTGTCTCTCTGATACAATTTACTCAGTCAAGCTCTGAGTGAAATTCGTTTTCTGTTCGTCTGAAAGTTCCGTCACCGAGAATCAATGCGACGAACGAAATCACTCCAACTGCGTCAGTATATTTTATTGCAGAATGCATTGTTGGAAAATGTCTGGGTGAATTTGAATGTTGTGGCGCTGGAAAGAATCGTGTCTTTATGGTCTTGCTCTCCTCTGTAATCCCCCGAGCTCCTCCCCTCAGTGAGTGTAGAGCTTCATTCGATCAAATCCTTCAAGTTGGAGCGCTTCGCTGAATAGCACTTTTCCCACAACATCTCAACTGAGGCTGCCTCACCGCGCTGCAACTTGTACGAGGACTTGTTTCCGTCAACAACTGACGCTAAATAGAGGAAAAGGACACTGTATCCTGTTGTTATCAGCGATGGAGAGGGGGATCAGATATTGCCGGGTTAATGTTAGTGCTTTATGCACCCTGCTTTTGGTTTTGTTCGCTTGGGTTCCGGTGACCAAAACAGTGATAACTTGCAGGTCATGTCACCTGCTGGATAAGTGGAGCGGTCGGGAATTATTGGTGAGGATGGAGAGCGGTGTCGACTCTGGTAAAGTTAGTGGAAAAAATGGAGACGGGTCAACGGCGCTGTTTAATTCGGCTGGTGCTGAAACTGCTCAGCCCGACTGCGGAGCAACCGAACACGGCGAACACGCTCACTCTGTGCGTAAAAGGAATACAGACAGGCTTCGTTCAGAGAAAATGCCTCCCTATGATAAGTGGAAGCCGATGCGCAGTAATGGCAAAGTTTATAATCTCAAACGGGCAGGTTCTCAAGGTTCAGCCCCTGGAGATCACCATCACCGAGTGCGGAGAAGCACCCAGGGACTCGGCTCGCCCGCAGGTGCGCGCTCTCTTCCGCCTGTTGGCAACAGCACCGCGCCAGCTGCGCGCCGCGTCCGCCGCTCTGAGCTGAGGTGGAACAGGGAAGAGCGGAGAACGGCCACATCACGACAGGAGGAGCTGAAACTTACCAGCTCTACCTTTGCACTGACAGGGGATTCCGCTCACAACCAAGCCATGGTGCACTGGTCCGGCCAAAACAGCAGCGTAAGTGAAAAAACAAAAAAACAAAACAAAACAAAAAAAACACGTAGTTTATTTTATTAAAGCTGTGAAAACACTGCTGAGATCTTTCGAAGTTATATCCCTACATTGGGATCTAAACGAGTGTTTCCGAAAGTGCTTGTGTCGGTGTAAAGGCTGTGTGAGGGGTTTGGGGTGCAGAGGTGAACAGATGTCCATTGTTGATGTCCAAGAGATTGCTTCATATGCGTTTCACGCCAGGTTTTTTTTTTTTTTTTTTTTTTAAATAACTGACGTGGTCTTTGATTATAATGGAGGACACTTTCCTGTGCAACACGTTTCCCACTTATGATTGTTTGTGATGTTGAGATGTTGTCTCACCATCTCTTTTGAATGTTAGCGTCAACTGTGTTGCTTTGGAATCTCTGCTGTAAAAAAAAAAAAAGACCAAACAAAAACAAAAACACTTTAAATCAGCTTAAAATACTCTCTTGGCCAGGCTGGTCTGCTGTGTGTTTTTAAAGGGATTTTCGCCACTTTTAAGCTGGTCTGTGGACTAACTTGTCGACTGTCTAAGTCAGCTAAACACCAGCTTGGCCAGGCTATGAGACCATCTCAAACCAGACAGCACATCAGCTTATGTTGGCTGGATGTGTGTGTGTGTGTGTGTGTGTGTGTGTGTGTGTGTGTGTGTGTTTCTGCTGGGATATTTTTAGGTGATGCAGGGGTCTTGTTTGTTACCCGAAACCCACTGCATACAGATCCACAATGACATGCATGTTATTAATAACATCAAATGTAAAATTGCAAAAATGATACAGGTTTTTAGGCAATTGTGCTGGACAAGGAAACAATAATGCACTTTTAAAATTTCAATACATTTTTAGTTTAATTTAAAATCTGCAAATTTTATAATGGGCCTTAGACAGGCTTTTTCACTAATTAGGCTTTTTGATTTCCAAAAAGAAATGAATGTTTACATGTCTTTGCACGCTATGTAACATTTAAAGGGTCTATTTTTAATAATAATATAAATAAAAAATGCTCTGATAACTCTTTTAGACCCTTCAACACTAAATTCTAATCACAAATGTCACATTTAGATTACTATTACTATTTTATATTGAGTAAACTTTCCTTCCTTCCTTCCTTCCTTCCTTCCTTCCTTCCTTCCTTCCTTCCTTCCTTCCTTCCTTCCTTCCTTCCTTCCTTCCTTCCTTCCTGTATTGTGATCATTTACTAATGACTATTTTGCACTGAGCTAATGAGCATTTTCCACAATTCTCCTGTGCAGTATATCAAATCAGAGCAACTATATTTCAGATATAATTCCTCATCCCCATTATATTTTCCCTCCCTCGCTTGACAGAGCAGATGTTTTTCTTGCCTTCAGGTAAAATCTGAGGGCATTTTCTAATTTAAACACTGTACTCACTAACACGACACATTAGTTAGTGAGATGACAGTCAAGCACTGAAAACTTTCAGGACAGATACTGGGAGAAAGTAACCTCAGGGGAATGAACTTCACTATGTCCCACAAGCTGAACTCAATCATTTTGACTCAAAGCTGCTTCCATTATCATATTCCTTAATTGAATTTTCCCAGTGTTGTGCTGTATGAATAGCATATTCAGTAGACTCAATATATATGGTCTCTTTCGTTCTCTGTAGGTATACAGGGAAACTTAACAATGGGCAAAGTAAAAAAGATGACTTTCATTAAGTATTCAGTCTCATTGCAGTATAAGGAATAATTGAGTAGGCCGGGAGTTTCTTTCCTTAGGTAGTGTATGAATAAAGAAACAGCTGTAGTTTATAATGATTTTTTTATTGTGCAAATGGAAATGAAGATTAATGTTGGCTGGATCTGTGACGAAGTTGAAGTATGGGTTTTGGCCAATGTTGGGCGTACCGCATTACAAGTAACTTGAGTTATGTAATCAGATTACTTTTTCAAGTAACTAGTAAAGTAATGCATTACTTTTAAATTTACAACAAATGATCTGAGTTACTTTTTCAAATAAGTAACGAAAGTTACTTTATTTTCCCATGTCTTCACTGACAGTTCTCCATGTTGAGAGAAATCGTGAGTGAGGTGTTGTATGGGCTGTGCAAACATGATGGATCTTGTAGTTCTAGACTGCATTTACTCATCTAACTTTGACAAAAACAGATTCAAAGTTCCTCAGAATACTTTATGTATTTAGTCTCAATTTATTAATCAGAGGCTGAATCCGAAATCACCCCTATACCCTCAAATAGGGCATTATTTGAGAGGACATCCATTTGTAGTGGTGTCTGAAACCTTAGTGGACGTTATCGAATTCAATCCCACATTGCACTGCAATAACTACTATGACTACGCTCAACGGCTGTCCGAATTCACTGACTCGTTTAAATTTTTTTACTTATTATTTCTTTATTAGAGAAATAAGAATGGAACTTTCTTCTCCTGTGTCCTATTCTTCTGTGATCCAGAATGACAGCACAGCTAAAAGGTTTGTTTGAGCGGCGCCCTCTACTGTACAGGCGTGAATTAGCATTTACTTTAAAACCTGAGGTTTATTCATTCATTTCATGTCAATGTTTTTATGGATTTTCATGTGTAGTGCTTACAGATTATAATTGCAATATCGTTATATATTTTACATATTGTTATATTATTTTTATACTTATTTACATTCCTCAAGGCATGCAAAGGCTGCTTTCTTGAAAAAAATGGGGGGAAAACAACGTCTGTCCTTTTATTTCAGGCTACACACAAGTTCATTCTGAAGGGGAAAAAGCCAGATAAACAAAGGATGTCACTGCGTTAAAGCCATCTTATACAATCTATTCAGTCAAGGGCAATGGGGTGACTATTTTTGCCATAGATAACTTCTTGTCAGCAAGCAGAAGGAGAGAATCAACTTTTTTGTAGCCAATTAGTAAGTAGTTACTTGCAAAAAGTCTCTGAAAACACTGTAAAATATGCAAACAACACCAGTTGTCATATGTGATACAGTCTCACGCTAATGCAGCTCAAATCTATTTCTGGCCTCCTTTAGTGCAACACTTGTAAGGAGAAAGAGCAATACATCTGATCTTATAACACTATGTTACCAACTGACAAAAATGCAATTAATTGGATGGTTAAAAACATATTATGCAGTCAACACCGATTCAAGCCCGAACTGCACGATGGTTTGCTAGATGTGGAAAGCATCATGACTAGTTTGGAGTTGTTTCAAGTTTCTTGCTACATCTTTCCTACATCTAAGTGCTCACCTGATATGAAACATATCGATCACCCCTCCCCAATAGGTATTGTTCCAAAACAGCTTTACAAAGAATAGTGCCTCGCAAATCTGCTTGACTAATACTTTATTTCCAACCTGAGTGATATTGAGGTTGTATTTCTTTTTATTGAGTAATAAACCCCTTTTTTTTTTTTTTTTTTTTTTTTTATTCGAAAGGCACATAAACTTCAACTGTCGACAACAGTCATGCCATAACTAATGTATTCCACCACTAAAACATCTCGCTATTCAGTGTCCTTTCTTGACCCCTAACACAAATAATGCACAAACTTGTTTAAAACGTTTTCGTTTTTTGGAAACGTTAGACTGAAAAGCTATTTTATATTTTAAAGTGAGAGTGAAAAAGAGAGAAATAAAAAAAAAAACCTATAAAAGCAAAAACATCCTGTGCAAGCGTTTGTTGGTGGACAGCTGAAGGGCAACCATTTTTATTTTTCTGATATGAATGGTAGCTCTGCCATGAAGAATTTGGCAAGCAATGTAAATGAAGACAAATAGCACTGAAAATGCCTTTGCTAGACAAAAACGAACAGCCACCACAAACATTTTACCCTTCGAGATAATTTCGCCTGTTGAAACAAATAACTCTCCGGTGTAACCGCATTCCGAACATTCAATACCAGGTAATTTTTTTAAGCTCTTGAAAAATGAATAGCGCCCTACTGGAAATGGCAAACTCATAGCAGTATGGCACATTGACATATTGCTAGCATTACAAACCGGTCGTAGTTCAAGCTATAATTCAGTTTAAGTCAACATGAATACCGAACTGAGCGTATTTACTTTCTTTATACATGTTCCTGGTCAAAATGTGATCGATTCATTGGTGGATGTAATTCCAGAGAAAAGGTCTCATTGCCAACATAAAATGAGTTACGACTGTACAATATCACAAACACAACATACATTTTTATTTTTTTGTTAAATTTAATGAATTAATCAGCTTATAAACATACTGTATCACTATTTAACATTAAAAAGTAAAATTATGCAGTCAGCATTTCTCCTTTTTGGCATAAAAAGGTTCTTTAAAATTGAGTCAAGTACCCTGCGGTTCTCTATTGAACCCCATTAAACCTTTTTTTTCTTTCTATAGGGTCAGTTCTGTTTTCATAGTGACTTTAACTGAATTTTTATTATAAATGTTGATTTCTGGTTGATGATTTCATAGCCATAACTAGTTCATACATTCGGCTCCACTTGAGTTCTGTCTTTCTTTTTTTCTCTCAGATTCACGAATCAGTCTATGAATAATGGCAGCTTCTGCTGGGGTTTCTATAGGGAACAAGCATGGCCGTTTGAGCGAGACATTTTATAAAGCAAGAGACTAATGTGAAGATAATGGGATAAAATTAGATGCTGGTGCCTTCGTCTTATTGTTTTCTTCTTTTAAGACTTATGATTTTCTTACTGACCATTCAATTTAAAGTAGGTCCCAATCCAGCAATTCCGCACTTTTGTTTTCTTCCAAATGTCACAGTGATGTTTATTGTTCTCAGAAATGTCATAAAAGAAAGATAAAATGGCATATTGTAGGCTTAATGTCTGACAATGAAGGGATGGTTCACCCAAAATGAAAATTCTGTCATCATTTACTCACCCTCATGTTGTTCCAAACCTGTAGGAATTTCTTTCTTCTGCTGAACACAAAAGAAGATATTTTGAAGAATACAGTTGATGGGCTCCATTGATTTCCATAGTATTTTTTCTTCCCAATATGGAAGTCACTGAGGGCTATCAACTGTTTGTTTACCCATATTCTTCAAAATATCTTATTTTGTGTTCAGCAGAAGAAAGAAATTCATACAGGTTTGGAACAACTTGAGGGCGAGTAAACGATGAAAGGGTGAACTATCCCTTTAAGTGCCAATTCAGAACACAACTACTCACGATTACATTGATTGCCAAATTATTTTTTTGTTGCTCGAAGGTAGGCATTAAAGATAAAAACTTTAAATAAAAGTGATTTTTTTATACAGGTCTGTATTAAATATTTAAACAGTACCTGTTCACATCATGCACTAACTGTGATTTCAATGCGCTTCTATTCCAAAAATCTGGCCACAACTGCTTAATATTATTTCTGTGAAAACTTTTGCATTATGACTTAAACGATTCACTGATTTTTTAAAAAAATTGAATCACTGAAATCATCAGTTCAAAATAATTGATTTTCTAAAACTTTCCAACATAAGGCAATTTTAGCAATGCTAATAATAAAAACAGACCTTTCTTGACTTAATATTAGTTTTAATTCCCTTTAGTGATTAGAACTTGGTTATTCAGTAAGTGTTTTGAGAGTGTATGTTAATTAGTCTATAATTTTTCTTCACTACCTTGATTACTTTAATTAAAAGGACTGAATCTTTTCCAGATGTTCCTCCATATAGCATTTCAACTCAAAGTGTGATGTTAATATGAATGTATTAATAGTAGTATAAAGCACTGTTGGTGCAAAGGTCAAAAGTACATTTCTGTGCTATAACTATTGCATTGTTCTTTCTGACTACTCTGGACAGTGCAATAGACAGTCATCTTCAAGTAATGTTGAAAGGTGTGTGAATATCAGAGAATTAGCTTGATGCTTCTGTCATCTATCATCACACTACATTTAAGATTAAGTTCTGATTGTCAGTTTGGAAAGAACGTTTGCTTTCCGATGTAAATGATCGCTGGCTGAAAAACAAGTTGAGATAGTGGATAGTGGTCTACTATTGCCTTATGTAAGTGTGACTTCATTTCTTGTCCAGCTCCATATGTTGTTTCACAGTGTAGTCAAGCTGCAATATATTTTCAAGATATTGGATTCAATTTCAGTTCAACACAAGTGTGTTAGTCAGACTCAAGGTAACATAACCTGTTATGTAGTCATGATTACACTTTTCTGTATGACTCATAAAGACCAATATGTAAACACACACGCACACACGCATGCACACACACACACACACACACACACACACACACACACACACACACACACACACACACACACACACACACACACACACACACACATTCTTGTACATCTATCTTTATGAGTACATTCATTGACACCGCTCTAGCCGCTTACCCTAACCTTACCCATCACAACTAAGTGCCTAACCCGAACTCTTACCCTAAACCTACCCTTAACCTAATTATAACCTTATCCCTAAAACCAAGTCTTGACCCTCAAACAGGCCTTTAAAGGGGTCTCAGAAAGTGAGGGCCGGCCAAAATGTCCTCACTTTACTCTCTTTGTCCTCACTCCAAGTCTAAAACTCAAACTGGTCCTCACAAAGATAGTTGTACAAGTACACACACACACACACACACACATATATTTAAAATTCACAGTCTCGAATGTGAAACTCGTCGAAATGTGGCTCTGCTGTTGTTGTATTGTTTCAGAATTTCAGAAAGACTGGCAGTTTTGCATGGGAGTAAGTTCATTTGTATCTTCTAATAAGGATCTGCAATTAATGACTATATAACCGTCATTGCTGTATTTCGTGATAAATACTGCAAGCCAAATGTAAGTGTTAATAAGAGATCTTCTCAAAATGATCACTAACAGATTAAGTGTTAACTTCACTCTGAGTGGAGAGAGAATAACACGGTGAGAGAAACACGTCTAACAGAATGAGAGATAAACAAGAGTGACATATCACTGTGTGGAGAGAACACACATAAGTCTTTTTCTCCTTGCATGCATTTCATTCTTTTTGACAGGGGTGAGTGCTAGCAGTACTTAAAGCTAGTCAGGGGGTTTCCGTATCCCAGAATGCAGCGGAAAACACCCATCTCAGCCATAGGCAGCCTGCTCTGTGTATATCTGTGGCACAAATTGAATTTCAAGCAATCTGTAGCCCTCAGGAACAGAAATGAAAATGCCAAAGAAAACATTTTTTTTTTCAGTAGAAGCGAATCATGCTGAGAGATGAGATGACGGATTGTGATAATTGTGCGAGTTAGCCGTTGCATTTTGGAAAATGCCACGGCTAAACTTCACAAATCTACCGAGATTACAACATCTGAATAAAGCAATTATTGCTATTGCCTCGCATGCTGTCAGCGATTATTACCTCTCTTCTCCTCTCAAGAGCAAAGCAATTTGGTGATATTGACATCTGTGTTATGATTGACTCCAGACTAAATGGCAGTTAAGGGATTAATCCACGTAAATGTCTAGTAATAAACCAGCTATTATGAAAAAATGATATATAGACTAATTCTTGAGTGTCGAAAGCTTCGACTGGAATGCCCAAAAAAGCGACATGGGGAAATCAACTCCTTTAAAAACTATATTTAATGCTCACTTTATGTGAAATTGAAGTTGCGTTTGCCTGTGCAAAACTTGGCCCCACAATGTTAGGGTGTTTTGGGTGGTTATGCAGTTGTGAGTGGTTTTGCCATGCAATTTCAGGATGTTCTAAGTGGTTGCTTGGGTGTTTTTGGTGGTTGTCAGGTGGTTTTCCTATAGCCAAAAGAGCCCACCTTCAAGTTTCTATGATATTCTGGTAATTCAGCCTGGTCTCATTCACTGTAAAAAATGACAACATATGACAACATATGTTTTTACATTGCTTTAACTCATCAAAATAAGTTAAACACAACTTTTTTATGTTAAAAAGATTATACTAAAAAGTCAGTTTAATGTAATTTAAGTTGAAATTACTTAAACATCAAGGTTGATTGTACTTAAAACACTTGAGCCCTCGTCTCCGCCACCACGTCTGAGCCCTCGTCTCCGGCCAAGATGGCCGCCGCCACGCCTGAGCCCTCGTCTCTGGCCAAGATGGCCGCCGCCACGTCTGAGCCCTCGTCTCCGGCCAAGATGGCCACCTCGCCGCCCGAACCTTCGGCAAAGATGGCCGCCATCACGCCGCCTGAGCCCTCAGCCATGAAGGTCGCCTTCTTTTTTTGGAGGGGGGCCATAGGTCCCCGGTCATAGTGGCCAGGCCGGACACCAACGGAAAGGCCACAAAGGCCGATCCACCATGGCCGCCTGAAGGATCGTCTCCGCCATGGCCGCCTGCATAGCCTGCTCCGCCCTGGTCTCCCGAGCTGCCGGCACGCCCCCCCCCCCCTCCCCGGTTGCACTATCTACGACGCGAGGATGCGCCTACCGGGAGGGGGGAATACTGTCAGGCTTATGTTTGTTGATATGTTTCTCTGTTTACTTCTGAGTTTGTTAAACTTCTAGTCTGTTTATCAATTCTCCTCTATTCCTTTCCTGTTTGTCTCCTTGCTTACTAATTAATTAGGTTCCTCGTTTCAGGTGTGTTGTGTTAATTTGTCTCGTTAGTTCCTCTTGTTTTCTATTTTCTGTCTGTTCCTTGTCTTGTAATATATGTAGTTCTATGTGATTTGCGGTTGTACATTTTCATGAGAATCCTTAGATTAAAGTCTTCTTTATCGTCTCCGTCGTCTGGCACTTGATAACAGCCACCCACCCATGACAGCAACAAAGAATCGCAAACGGCAGTTTTACAGTAATACTAATGTAATGCGGTCACAGGTGTATGTTTATTGAGTAATTTACAACGGCCTCGAACGTGACTCAACCAATCAGAATCAAGGACCTGAACTATCCGTTTTATTATAGACATTCTACTATACTGTAAGTAACTTTTCAACTACATGTCAACTAATTCTCACTAGAGTGTTAGTAGACTGTAGTAGACTGTCAGATTAGGGTTTGGCTGACATGTACAGCAGTTGTAAAGTTACTTATAGTCAATAGAATGTCTGTTAGGGAGTGTTAACAGATTAGACAGTCTACTAATACTCTAATGACTGCTAATTGACAAACGTTATTTATAGAATGTTGAAAGTAGACCATTGAAATAAAGTGTAACCCACAAATGGTGTGACAAATTACTACAGTGCATGCTCATGTAATTCTCAGGGTATTTAAAAGAAAGAAAGAAAGAAAGATACTGATAATATACAGTTGTGTGTGTAGGTGCTAGGGTGAGGGGAGGTGTGAGATACAGTCTGAGGGAATCAGCGCGGATCTCTGTGGAGCACAGAAAAGCCAAATCAATCTTACACGTGTAATTGACATTCCCTCTAGATGCCATTAAACATGCAGCACCTCAATACTGGCTGCTGCCACGCTACAACGCTACAACCCAAACCTGCTCACACCCTCCAAACTAGCTGACAACCAAAAACAACTGGGAAATGCTTCAAGACATTGATGCAGAGGCCCAAATGGATTGAAAATGCAGCGGCCAGGCCCTATTTTTGAACTAGATTTGGCTTAGTGGACGTAATCGGCCAGGCGTAGGGTAGAGGAGGGATGGAGAATCCCACTGCATTCAGAACAGGGTGTTTGTTTCAGAGAGCTGATGTATGAGGTGAAATTAACAAACTGTTGTCCCATTGCAAAAAGACAGCAGTGCCTTGAGCACTATCCGAAATTGCTGAGACTAAGTCAATTTAAACACATTCCAGGTAGTCTCGGATAAAGATACTACCGGTGTTGTTTTATTGCAGTTTTTTAAAGGAATAGAAGATCATTTCCACCGCATAAGAAAAAAAAAATCCTTGTGTAAATCATTATTATGTTGTGGGTATGACATAAATGCCATAGTTATGACATCAAATTATGACATAGAATCTCATAGAATGATGACAGAATGACATAACAGAAACTTTATAGCACCATCTAAATTGTTATATTATATTATTATTATTAATTATGAGATAAGTCAATTATGAGATAAAAAATCAACGTTTCAAAGTATGAATTTTTATCTCATCATTTCAACTTCGACTTTTTGGGCCAGTTTTACTAATATTTTGCGCCAGCACAAACCCTCTTTTGGTGTTAAAAACTACTGTCAGGATTTAAAATGATGTCCTTTTTGGAGCTTGAAAGATTCAGGGCCCTATTATACATCCGGTGCAATGCGGCGCCAGGCACGACGCTAGTGTGTTTTGCTAGTTTCAGCACAACGCAGTTATCAATTTCACGTTCTGTGTCACGTTGTTTAAATAACAAATGCATTTGTGCCCATCTGTTTGCCATGGGCTGATGGTCTGAAAACGAGGTGTGTTCAGGCGCATTGTTGGCGCATTGCTATTATGAGGCAACTGAAATAGACTAAATATTTTTAAAGAGCGCATTAGTAATATGCGCCTATAGGCGGGTACACAACGCGCATACACTCTGAAGATTACTATTGTGCACATAAAGATATGGTGGAATCCGGCTTGTCCCGTTGATGGTCTGCTTGCACGCTTTAACCTCCGCGCACGAGCAGATCCGTTTCCCTTTCTGGAGATGCGTTCAGTCTTTCCGCTTTGCAAATTCCACCATGTAAATAGCGAATCCACCACGGTGCGAGTGCAACTGGCTTTAAAGGGAATGGGAGATGAGACTCTGGTTGGTTAATTTCACGTTACGCCAAAAACACACCCATTACTCATTAAGAGAATATAGGAACAACACTTTTAGATCATGCACCGGGTGCACCGACCATTTTTCCCGTTGTTAAACAAGCAAAAGTGGATTCGGACACACCCTAAGTGCACTTGCACCGTGTGCTTTAGACCATGCGCTTAGATCGTCAAAATAGGGCCCTTCGACTCTATAGATTTTTATAAAATGGACAAAAAACAGCTGATACATTCTTCAAAATATCTTCTAATGTGCTCCACAGAAGAAAGAAAACCTTACGAGTTTGGAATGACAGTAAATTTTTTTTTGGGGGGAGGGGGGGGGGGGGGAGGAGGATGTAAACTATCCCGCTAGCAGTAAATGTGATATCTCAAGTTGTGCTGTAATATGAATAAAGTGATAGCAAAATGGCGTTGTCAGGCACAATGCACAGCTGTGCTACATCCACACCAAAGCATTCATGTCTGGTCAACGGCAGTAAAAAAAAAAAAAAGCTAAATACATATTTTCTGGAAAGCAACATCAAACAGTTGTAGTGGAAAAATGCAGCTCCCTCTCTTTGAAGGTATGGCATATCAAAGGAAGGTGTAAATGAATATATTAAATAAGTAATGTAAAAAAAATAAACTCCTTTGAAGAGGCCTGCCAAACCAAACATTTAAAAAAAGCTATGTACGAATTGATTGACTGAGTAGTTTTGAGTCGATTTCTTATTACCCATTTTTTTGTTTCTTTTTTCCTTGACGTTAAATGTGATTTGCGTTCAGAAGCGGCGTAGCGGACCACCTCATGCGAGCTCTGAAAAAAAAAAAGAAAGATTGTGGTATGGTGCGTGCCTGTACTAAGCTAGGCCCATCTGTGTGAGACGTCTTTGAAAAGACACTTCGGAGATAGATGAAGACATCTGGAGGCACCTGCCGCATCTGCTTATGTCCAAACATGTTTACCTCACTTCCCTCAAGAGCGCTAAAAGACTGCGCTCCTCTTAGCCATAGCTTTGATCAAGTACCTCCTCGTGTCACCGTTTCCATGGCCGTTAGGAGACATTACCTTCTCCACCGGTCATTTATATTCAAAACAAACGCATTACCAATTGAAATGATTCCACACGGCTTAAGCACTCATCAGCAGCCTCTTCTAAACTGTTTAATAATTAAATTACGGACCCAGTTATACCCAAAATGTGCTTAATAATAGACCTTATTCAGAGCAGCGCCATGATAGGTATGAAAGCGAGACTGTGAGGGATAGACTTACCGTGTTTTCAATGGCATCCGCTGTAAAAAGCTCCTAGATCATTTTCCACAGCTCATGAGTTTTTTTTTAGTGCTGGGCAACAATTAATCGCGATTAATCGCATCCAAAATAAAAGTTTGTGTTAACATAATATATGTGTGTGTACTGTGTATAAGTATTTTGTATATATAACTACACACATACGTATATATTTAAGATTTTTTTTATTTATATATAAAATATGAATATATATAATATAAATGATGTATACATACCTGTATACATCATTTATATTATATATATTCATATTTTATATATAAATAAAAAAATCTTAAATATATACGTATGTGTGTATAAAATATGAATATATATAATATAAATGATGTATACATACCTGTATATATACAGTACATGCATATGTGTGTTTATATAATCAAAATAATTATACACAGTACACACATATAAACATAAACTTTTATTTTGGATGCGAGTAATCGCAACTATCGTTGCCCAGCACTTGTTTTTTGTCTACTTAAACTTTCTTGGTAGTATATTTTTGCTGTGTTTCATCCGCAGAACAATCCAAAAACACATTAAATGACAGTACTGAAGAGATGTATGTCTATCCCTCACAGCCTCGCTTTCATTCATGTTAAAAATCAAAGATGGTGCTGCCATCAATAAGAAGTTCATGAATAAGAACTCAACATACTCATTAATTTATTATAGAACGGCTATTCTGGGTGGATGAAACTTTCGGGGGAAAACCTAATAGTGATGTTTTTCCCCCTGATTTGCCAATTTTACCAAATATTATGATTATATATCAACAGGACTATACAACAACAAAACCAAATGCATGTTAAAAATGACCCAGACTGTGAACCGAGCCGCTCTGAGACACTGAATTGTGTCTGAAACATGCAGTACATATATATATGTGTGTGTTTGCCATTTGATAATAGCAATTTCGCTTTTATTTGGATGAATCGTGCAGCCCTAATTCTGATCAGTAATATTAATACATTTAGTATTGGTGTCATTTAGCATATTCAGTGTCTTATAAAAGCAATAAGCTACTTGAGTCTATGAGCTACAGTGATTTTACCACAGTTAAATCGTTTTCTGGCAGCCCTGCTTCGTCTTGTGCTTCAGAAAGCTCTTTACCCATGATGAAATCACTTTAGCTCACGACCCGTGGCTTATTGCTTTAATATATGCTAGGCACTTTATATTCTCTAGCTTAGCAGACAATTTAAATGTAACAAGGTTTTCCATTTCATGTCTGCTCTGGCCTTGAAGTGTGTCTTCATGTTGTTGTGAAGGTGTACATGATTTTAAATTACTCCGAGGCGGTGGTAAGTGATGATAGGCATCTGATAATTGTATCCATCCTTCTCCTCCTTCATCTCCCTTTCCATCAGCTTTCATTTCCACAGTCTTAATGTTTTTGCAAATGAAACCAGGGGGCCGGGGAATAAAGATGGCACTGTCCGACCTGTTTTTTTTTTCTTCTTCCGCCGGTCTGTAATTTATATGTAAAGCAGCGTGGGAAGTGCAGGTGGAGAGATGATGAATTGGTTAAGCGCTAAACTGCAACAGGCCACAGATCATTAGCGAACAGGCCGTTCGGATTGGCAAAAGAGATCAGGATTAATTGATTTATCCGCACGTCCCTTAGGCCAAAGATGAGGTCGGAACGCTAAAAGGTTGGGACGCATCCGTCTCCGCTCACTAGCAAAAAGAAAGACGAGATAAAAGCAAGCGTCAGTCATGGTCCAGCGAGTTGTGTTAGAGTTTGTGCACTCCGAGCTTTGTATCTTGAAATCGAGAGGATCAATGCTGAAGAAAACAGACGCATTCTATTCGCAAAGTTACACGGCTTGTTGGAGTGATATAACACAGTGCATTATTTTATGTTAGATGTGGGGGAGGAAAAGAGCAAATAAATATTTTTGGGTAGCTTCACTCCTGTGACCGGCTGTGTCATATCCTTCCCTTTTAAGTCTCTTAGCACTGCCAATCAAACAGACTAGAAGACTTGCTCCAATGCATTATTAATCGATTCATCCCATTCATCATTTATTGAACCAGGTGGTCTGCCTGATACTCCAGTAATTTATTTTTTTAAGTTAAATAGGCATCACAGGGCATTCCTTTGATAGGTGGAGGAGAGATTGTGGAAGACTGTTGGTGACTTGAAAGTCATCCAGGCTGTAGAAATGAGTGTTGTCGGGATTCACACTGAGAGATGCTGAAATGAAATCGCAAGGGTTGTTTTCTCAGGGTGTTGCTCTAATGTTCAAGCCCACAGATCCTTCTTTAATCCGCACCACTTCAAGGACATGCATCGACGCCGATTGTGTGTCCTTAAGTTTTGATTTCCTTTTAAACCTTGGGCCAGTTGGACAGAAAGTCCTCAGTTCTTGCTAATAGATAAGGCATCACATGTTAGATGAAGTGCATCATAAAATATCCTTTGGTGTAATGTAATTCTTGTGCTTGACTGTAATTTTATAATCTTGAGCTAAGTTGTCTGAAACTTTCTTTATCTTTTTTTCTCTGACACTGGCTTTAGGCTTAGACTCAATAATGTGGGCTAGAAAAATTGCTAGATATTGCTCGAGTTAAATGAATGGGCAGCATCCCAACTGGAGTCCATCTGTATGTACATTGATTTTTCAGTATGGATGTTAAGCTGTAAAAAACTTGAGCACAGAAATATGCAGCACTGATTAAATTCACAAGACAAGGACCGCTTCCTAGAATAATATGGAGATTTCAAGTTCAGAATGGCAGCAAATTGCAAAAATGATGACATTCCAAACATTCTCAAGCTCGTAGTTGCCATGCATCACACACACGCGCATACACACACACATATATATATATATACAGTATATATATATATATATATATATATATATATATATATATATATATATATATATATAGACACTTTTTTTCAGGGTTCTTTTTTTTAGGAAAACGTAATGGCCCCCAGAATATTTTGATGTATGAATATCCCGATCAAAACATACATCAAGTAGATCGGGTCCCTCAACACCCCCAAAGCTTGCACAGTTCTGTACCTATTCCTGGGTCGACATTTCATTCGGTAACGCTATAGGAAGTTTTGATTTATATGCTGTTTAATGTTTGATGATCATGTTATTTTACATGTGCATAAGCAATGCTTTTATTGCAAGTTTCTGCTTCTTTTTCTTTGAGAATACAGCGTTTTTAGTCGTTTTCACAGATCCGTGCGAATGGGGATCGTTTTGACAGTGATGTCGTCTGTATGCGGAAAACTCGAAGGAAAAAATTCTCAGTTTTAAGCACATCGTTGTCGTGTAAACGTACCCTTAGATTGGAAGATTCGGTACTCTTTCAGAAGATGCGTAATAGCGCCCCCTACCGTATAACAGTGAAAAATAGAATTTCGTGAATAGCGGACAAGCGTTGTGTCATAAATGATGGAAAATGGCAAGGGTGGGGAAAGAGTTAATAATAAAAGGTAAACTTTAAGAACTAAACAAAAAATTATACCCTAAACTTTTGAGTGGTAATACATCACGGCATAGTATATCATGTTTAAATGTTTTTTTTTTTTTTTTAAGTCTTTGCAAATATTGCACAAAATATAAATAGGCTTTTCTAAGCAAGAACATAAATGAGACATGCAGATGAATAAGTGAACAAATTGAGTGTATGCTAACCCAGCAACCCAACAAAAATATCATGCTGTTAACTAATGCTGTCAACCCATGCATTAATTATCACCTTACATGTACGGTACAGCCATCAGTGTCCCAAACCTGCATCTGAAAATCACCGCCTGTGCCCTCCACTACACCTTGGTTTGATGCAAATGGGCAATACTTCCTCTTCCCCTGCTGGTTACCATGCTTCTAACTTCACACCAGTCAGGCTCATGCTTCTTGGACCCCGGCTGGCACATCCACAGGCAATCCAAGCCAGGGTTGGCAGGCAACTGCATCCTGCAAAGCCGTGCCAGTCCAGGTACCACTCTTCTCCGAGCAGATGGTACTGCAGCAAACGGAAGGGAGGAATACGGGCCCAGATGCAAACGGATGAACAAAGAGCATAGGGAAATATGCAGTAAAACATTTGAATGACAAAATGTGTTGAAAGCCGGATAGCTCGGAATGAAAACTGGAGCACCGCGGCGATGGCAGGCGCTCAAAAACTGAAACGAAAAAGTGATTTCTTGAATATTGCGATCAATTATTCACTTTGGCACCATTTTAAAGGAATGTTTCACCCTACATTCCGTCATTATTTACTCAACATGCTTTTCCCCCCTTTCTGTACAGCCCAGAAGTAAAACTTTTGAAGAAACTTGATGCAGCTTGTTTTGTACGGCAGTTTGTACAGCAGCAGAATACGGTTCAAGTCTGTATTTGAGTTCTTATTATGGTTACGTTCACACGCAGTTTAGATTCAACCGCATTCTGTAACCGAACTCACACTCGTACATTTTCAGGACTCGTGACCGCGTTCTCGGAAAACCTGCACTTTGTGAACGGAGCTGGACTGGACAACTAGTTTTCTGTCACGTCATACAGAGCCGATCTGCACTGCACAAACACACGTCTACTAGTCCTGTCAAAATGGCCGAGAAGCTAAATTCAAATTTATTTCTTAAATATTAGCAAAATTCGAATTATATTCAAATTCTAAATGCAATACTTAATGTTAGAGGAAAAAAGTACTGTATTGTCTCCTATGCCCACAAGAGGGCGCAAGCGAGTGCATTAAGCAAATATAAACCAAATCGTGCGTCACATCTTTTATTGAAATGAAATGACTTTTGAAACAATTGTTGTTAAATAAAATATAATTTCCTTAATATAAATGCAAGGAAAATTGGGTTACAATAGTGCATAAAACTAAGTGCATCAGTAACCTGAGAAAACTTAGAGAAAACTCTTCAACAGACAGCGTAATGTTCGTTACTACATGGACACAAAACAGCAAACTGCCATTCAGAAACAATCCAAACTACGCACTCCACATCTATATATAGATAGTCAAAGACATCAGACGGTCAACTTGATCTGCAGTGAGTGCTGAGCACTTTTTGTTGACAAAAAGCTCTGACCGATGAGCCAGGTATGGTCAAGTATGTCATTGCACGATTTTTTGCCACCATCTGAGAAGGTTTTTGTCAGCAGGTAGCCTTTTCCCGCCATTTTTTCAAATTAAACCGCACCCACACCACGCTGTATACCGGATAACGAACAAAAACGAACCGCGTCAGTTACGTCATCAGCATGTCTCGCGTACCTCTTGACACACCAACAATTCGAATGCACGGTTTTTGCATTCAAATGTGTTTTTTTTTTATTCGACGAATATTCGAAATTCAAATTTTTAGCGTCTACCGTGTGTTGCGGGTTTTCATGTGCGGTTTCTTTTTTGCATATATACTGTACAGATGTACTAATATTATGATACATTTGATGGTGATTTTTTTGGAGCTTGATAGTTGTGTGTTAAATGGAAAGATCTTCATACGTTCCTGATTTTATGTTCCATCAGGTTGAGGAAATAATGATAGAATTGAATAATAAGCCATTTGTGTGGGTGATTCAAGGTGATTATTTGTGATTTCTGGACAGTGTCAGTTATTTATATTCCTCTCAGATCATACTTGGTGTTATCTTCTCACCATTAGAGTGTTTTATTGGTGCAGTAAACGTGTTTTGAGTGTCAGGTCACTTTGAAGACCTTTCCTCATGAGATTTCCCACGTGTGAAATACTGCGTTCACACACAGTTACATCAGACCCGTCCGTGAACCGTACGACGCAATCAACGGGCCCCGTTTCTGCTCGCCAGCCCTGCTGGTGTTAAAGTACATCATCGCAGAGACAGTGCTTGATTGTTATAAATCAGGACATGAACAATCAAACTATAAAAAGAGAGGAGGAGAAGGAAGAGGGCTGAAAGAGTGGCTCAAATGTATCGAGTCCAGTCTCTTCAACATAATATACCTATTCATGCTGGCTGTCTCTGAGGTCAAGGACGTTTGGGCAGAACTGGCTGGGCAAGCAGATCTATTCACTTCACGCAGTGTGTGTTAGAATGCCTGCAATGCTGCAACCTTAATAGAGAGAGTAATGCCTTCTTTTCTACACTCTTTGTTGATTTTGGTTGATATGGAAAAAAAAAAATGAAACTTGACAAATTAGAAAGATTTTAATAAAATCTGTTGAACAGAAAGCCAGTGGAGAAAAAGAAAGAATGGCTCACACTGATGGCTTACAATGTGATCCGCTAATTGTGCAATGTATGATCATTTGATATGATTGTTGGCTTTTGTGGTAAGAGCACATTTTTATCTCATTTATAATTTTAATAGAGCAGTGTTTCCATTTTTTTTTCTTTTCCCCACTGTCATCAATTGAAAAATGGTAAGAAATTTAACCGCTCTGGTTCCATTAATGGAAACAAATTCTTTCACTGACAACTTTTGCCACTTTTATTTATTTTTTATAAAAAAAACCTGATAAAACTCATAAAGCCTAACTACTACGAGCAACCTGTTAGTAACTACACTGCTTTAAAGGGTTAGTTCACCCAAAAATGAAAATTCTGTCATCATTTACTCACCCTCATGTCGTTCCAAACCTGCAAGACTTTTTTTCATCTCCGGAACACAAATGAAGGCATTTTTAATTACATTTTAGAGATTTCTGTCCCTCCATTGAGTTTACGCAACTACCACTTTGACACTTCAAAAAGGTCATAAAGAGGTCGTAAAACTAATCCATATGATTTGAGCGGTTGAGTGGTTCATTCTCGTGTTACGCAGCACGTTTGAGCTTCAGCAAGAACCAATGAGGTTCATTCTCGTGTTACGCAGCACGTTTGAGCTTCAGTGAGAACCAATGAGGTTCATTCTCATGTTATGCAGCACGTTTGAGCTTCAGCAAGAACCAATGAGGTTCATTCTCGTGTTACGCAGCATGTTTGAGCTTCAGTGAGAACCAATGAGGTTCATTCTCATGTTACGCAGCACGTTTGAGCTTCAGCAAGAACCAATGAGGTTCATTCTCGAGTTACGCAGCATGTTTGAGCTTCAGCAAGAACCAATGAGGTTCATTCTCGTGTTACGCAGCACGTTTGAGCTTCAGCAAGAACCAATGAGGTTCATTCTCGTGTTACGCAGCACATTTGAGCTTCAGCAAGAACCAATGAGGTTCATTCTCGTGTTACGCAGCACTTTGAGCTTCAGCAAGAACCAATGGGGTTCATCCTCGTGTTACGCAGCACGTTTGAGCTTCAGCAAGAACCAATGAGGTTCATTCTCGTGTTACGCAGCACGTTTGAGCTTCAGTGAGAACCAATGAGGTTCATTCTCATGTTATGCAGCACGTTTGAGCTTCAGCAAGAACCAATGAGGTTCATTCTCGTGTTACGCAGCATGTTTGAGCTTCAGTGAGAACCAATGAGGTTCATTCTCATGTTACGCAGCACGTTTGAGCTTCAGCAAGAACCAATGAGGTTCATTCTCGAGTTACGCAGCATGTTTGAGCTTCAGCAAGAACCAATGAGGTTCATTCTCGTGTTACGCAGCACGTTTGAGCTTCAGCAAGAACCAATGAGGTTCATTCTCGTGTTACGCAGCACGTTTGAGCTTCAGCAAGAACCAATGAGGTTCATTCTCGTGTTACGCAGCACTTTGAGCTTCAGCAAGAACCAATGGGGTTCATCCTCGTGTTACGCAGCACGTTTGAGCTTCAGCAAGAACCAATGAGATTCATTCTTGTGTTACGCAGCACTTTGAGCTTCAGCAAGAACCAATGGGGTTCATTCTCGTGTTACGCAGCACGTTTGAGCTTCAGCAAGAACCAATGAGATTCATTCTTGTGTTACGCAGCACGTTTGAGCTTCAGCAAGAACCAATGAGGTTCATTCTCGTGTTACGCAGCACGTTTGAGCTTCAGCAAGAACCAATGAGGTTCATTCTTGTGTTACGCAGCACTTTGAGCTTCAGCAAGAACCAATGGGGTTCATCCTCGTGTTACGCAGCACGTTTGAGCTTCAGCAAGAACCAATGAGATTCATTCTTGTGTTACGCAGCACTTTGAGCTTCAGCAAGAACCAATGGGGTTCATTCTCGTGTTACGCAGCACGTTTGAGCTTCAGCAAGAACCAATGAGGTTCATTCTTGTGTTACGCAGCACGTTTGAGTTTCAGCAAGAACCAATGAGGTTCATTCTTGTGTTACGCAGCACGTTTGAGCTTCAGCAAGAACCAATGGGGTTCATTCTTGTGTTACGCAGCACGTTTGAGTTTCAGCAAGAACCAATGAGGTTCATTCTTGTGTTACGCAGCACGTTTGAGCTTCAGCAAGAACCAATGAGGTTCATCCTCGTGTTACGCAGCACGTTTGAGCTTCAGCAAGAACCAATGAGGTTCATCCTCGTGTTACGCAGCACGTTTGAGCTTCAGCAAGAACCAATGGGGTTCATTCTTGTGTTACGCAGCACGTTTGAGTTTCAGCAAGAACCAATGAGGTTTATTCTTGTGTTACGCAGCACATTTGAGCTTCAGCAAGAACCAATGAGATTCATTCTTGTGTTACGCAGCACTTTGAGCTTCAGCAAGAACCAATGGGGTTCATTCTTGTGTTACGCAGCACGTTTGAGTTTCAGCAAGAACCAGTGAGGTTCATTCTCGTGTGTTATCGGGAAACGAACCCCAGGCTGTCTGTTTTGAGCTATAGAGCAGCAGTGTTTTGATGCCATTAAATAGATAGATATAGGCCATTTTAATAGCTTGAAAGTATCAGACTGATGACTATGATGACTTCATGACTATGAGAACTTATTATTTTAAACATTTCAGTTTGATGACACAATCTCCGGTGGGGAATATCTGTCCTAGAGGTGAAAAAAAACATTATTTATTTCTTGCATCTGCATAAAGGATTGATGTTGGTTAACTCCCTGTTTGCTAAATCGCTGCTTTCTATAATTAAAGTTCAGCTGTAAACATCAGAGTATTGTGCCTGTATTTTAAAGCGTAATGAACTTGCCCAGGTGTCCATGGAGACACGCACCATGTAGGGAAAAAGCTCTTCACATCCGCTGGCACACCTGGCATTGCTGATCTCCCCTTGCTATTTCATGGAAAGGCACGAATACGAAACTATGAAAAATATTTGCTTAGCATGTCAGCCACTTGTTGTGGAGTCTACATCTCTCTTAACTGTCAGGATTTGACTGAATCAGGTTAGAACAGCAGTGTGGATGTGGTTGACAACACAGCTGTCGGACGGGCATAGTGAGATGCTCAGACGATGTTTCAAAAAGCAACATCTTACATAACCTCAGAAGGGAGTGTGGGAAGGGATGGTGGAGGCTTGTGGGTAATCCAGACGCTTTGAACAAGTGTTGTGACGCTTGTGAGTATCATTTGAGGGTGCGAAGAAAAATGTGCAGCACATATAGGCTGAGAACAGCCTTTTAGTTTGGAGGTTCCAAAGCTTGGAGAACAACAAGAGTTTTGCAATGGATGCAGTGTAATGTGGATGTTTGCTAGTCGAAAGCGTGCAGATGATTACAGGATTGTATTAAGACATACTGTATTGATAATGTGAAGGGATGAATTCTGGAATCAAAGCCAGCGACTGTGCTACTGTGCTCAATTTAAACAAAGATGCCTATTCATTTAGGTCTGAAACAAAAAAAAGAGTGAAAAAAGGTGTCACTTGTTCCACTTCAGTGGCAGTCGCACCGACGTGTTATATAGAAAACTAGCAGCAGATTGCACATTTGAGTTGGCTGGCAGAGAGCAAGCAAAACTTTGGATGACACTAGACACCATACTTGGACTACACCTTGGTGGTTCAAGTGGTTCAATTAATGCATAATTGTTGGGGATGGGTTGTTATAAGCACCTGTGAGTGTAACTTACTTTGTAGCTTACTTTGTAATTGGGTAAGAACTGTGAGGATAACACTGGTCTACACCCAAAATGCTTTTGAAATTACTGAAGTCAAACTTAACTAAATTATGCTTTAAATTGTTGATTGGCTCTATGCTATTGGGTCAGTAAAGTTTTGCCATTAATTCCAGTTCTGCAGACTGAATTCACAAAATGCTGCTGTTTTCTCTGCGAATGGATAGTCGTACAAGAGATTCCCATTACATCTAGAAAGATTGGCCTCCCCAACAGTCACTGGGATATAGATAGATAGACAGCCCGTTCTCATACCCAAGACGTCACTTTCAACCATGCTTCAATATCTGACGCTCAAAGCACCCTTTAGCGTCCATATGAGACGCATAACCCTACCACAGACCTAAACCTACCCAACCGAAGCGTCTCATATTGACGCTAAGGGTGCTTTGTGCGTCGGATATTGACGCTTTCGAAAGCGTCAGTTACATGACGCCTAAACCTACCCATAACCGAAGCGTCACATATGGACGCTAAAGGGTGCTTTGAGCGTCAGATATTGAAGCATGGTTGAAAGTGACAAAAAGTGACGTCTTGGGTATGAGAATGTGTTGAGATAGATAGATAGATAGATAGATAGATAGATAGATAGATAGATAGATAGATAGATAGATAGATTTTAATTACGTGATAATATTAATTTTGTGTTTAGTTCTTTTATTAGTGTCTTTGAAGTTTTATTTTATTTTATTTTATTTCAGTGATTAAACCAACATAATTAACATGAGATTATGCAGACCAGGGCTTAAAAAAAAGTTTTATGTATAAAGACTTAAATTCTTGGCTTCAAAGCTGCTAAAATTTCTACTGTTATTGGCAAGGATTAAAAAAAAATTATCAAACAACTTTTTCAGACACTTTGGGAACACGTCATTGAGCAGTCTATTCAATCATATTTAGAAAGTGGATCAATTATGAACACCAACCAATTGAAAAACACAAAGGAGGCTTTCATTACAAAATAATGGAACAGAAAATGTATGTAATATCCAAAAATACTTTTGGCCTACAAATAATGTAATTAATAAACTGTATAAAAATACATTGTCCTAGCGATAGATAGATAGATGGATAGAATAAAAATCTTGTAGTTACTGAGATGACAGCTTTTCTTGTGACAACTTGCCCCGATCTCTCCTTCATAAATATTCCTTACATAAGAGGCTGCGAAAGCAACCAAATGATATGGATTGGTGCATATCGACAACTAATTATTTTATTTCTTTTTTTTTATTTGAATTTTGCAGTAAATCTCACTGAAAGTGAGAAGCAGTTCTCTAGGCGTTTATTGACTGGTAAGCACGAAGCCATCCGCCGGCAGCCCACGGCAGTCTGCGGCAAACCTAATCAAATGTTTCTTGACAAACGGCTCCGAGTTCCTCCCAGCCCCAGCCCTGGCGTTGCACACACTCGAGTGGAACTTTCCGTAGACTTCCTAACTCCGTTCCATTTTAATGAAGATTTGTTTGAAAATGCTGCGAGTGTTTTCTCAGGAGCAAAGTGAAATCATTTCCCATAGTAAGCCTCTAGTGTTCAATGAGTGTAAGTTTGTTTGAAGTTATCTATTTTTATCTGTGGGGAAGCTTGTGTTTATATGTGCCTGGTATGCAAGTGTTGGCTCCCCACCTGGGACGGTTCAATATTGCTGGTTCGTGCAGTTTTCTACTTCTCTTTTTACTACTCTTTCTCTATCCTTTCCACACAAGTATTAAATTTGCAGCCCTGCAGCTTTCGTATTAAAGCATCAGAGGAGAAAGGCACATCTAGTGTGGCGTGCTCCTTTAAGGTGCTCTTCGGCTCCGACTGCTGTCCTTTAAGACTCCCCGTGCCTGAACTCACCGGCTCCGTGACAGGACCCTGTAGAAAAAGGTATGATATTGTGCCTAATGAGATTTCCGTGTGCTTTCCCACTGCCCCAGGGCATCTTCTGCTGCTGAGGAGGCTGTTTAGTTCAAATGGAGAGGCCTATTACTGTATTCCTCTGTCAGAAAGTCATTTGGGAAAAAAAAGGTGAGGTACGGAGAGACAGTGGAATACTGAGAGGGGAGGTTCTCACCTCCAGCCAATTCCCATCATGTTTGATCCTTGAGACCAGAGTGCTCGAGATTGATCTGAAGCAAATCAAAATTACTGGGCTAGAGGGTGAAAAAAAGAGTCAAGCTGCTGTGTATTGCACTCTTTTCTTTCTTTTTTTAGATGCATTGAGAGGGATGCATGATATGTTATAGGCTTATGCTGATGACAGTTATCACTGGATATTAGGTTTTTTTTTTTTTTTTTTTTTTTTTTAAATGTACCATTTACTGGTATCAGTTGATGTTGGATATCTAAGTGTCCCCATTTTTTACATTTACAGTAAATTACCTTTATTGTTATTTAAAGTAAATCTTTAAAAACTAACAATTTACTAAGAGATAAATGTTAAAGCTGCCGTCGGCAACATTTTTTTGATCATATTCAGTGAAATCGACACTATAATCCGACAGAACAACATAAATAAGGTGGTTTTAGAAAAAAACCCGAGCTTCTAACATAGACTGTAAAAAAATATGGACGTAGTGTCCGTGACGTCACCCGTAGGTTTCTGAAGAGCATTTTTGAAGCCTAAAGTGGGCGGAGCCGGCCGTCACCATCTTGGCCTTGCGTCACTCCCGGATAACAGAAAATGGGCAAAGAGGCGGGGCGTGAGTGGAGCTGAGGAGCTCAATTAAAAGTTCCTATTTTTGCCCTTCGAAATATTATAATAGTTAAAAGACATGGCTACAAGTGAGACTGTGTATCGTGATTCTGTACTATTCTGCTAGTTGAAAATGTATTATGCAGTAACTTAATATTACTCTGAGAGTGTGTGTGTGAGACAGTGATTTATGTGCATACATGTCAGTCACTCTTTTTTTATAGTCTATGGTCCGTCAGCGCGGCATCGCTCGTCAAGTTCGTAGAGAGCTTATTCAGTCCATTTTAAATTCTGATTTTGGCCACCTCTCCATAGATATATTGCCTATGAAGTTCAAGTAAATGCGCTAGAAAATCCGCGCTCATTCAAGGATGTGCATTTAACGTTATTGCATGGACGGAGAAAGCGCCGACGCCTGCAGGATTTCATCTGACGGTACATAAGCATATTATAATCCATCTGTCCGTGAGAGCAGAACGAACAAGCCTTTATTGACGTTTTTAAATCTGATAACTCCAAAAAGCAACGAAATTGTCAGACATCCATTAGTGCATGTTCACAGAGGAAAACAACTGAAATACAGCGCTGGTTGTTCTCTCGAATGATACTCGACGACAACGACGGAACCCAAAGCCGTGGGCGAAGTAATGGGTGTTTTAAATTGTATGAAATAATCCCGAAAAAAAGCACAAAACACTGCAGAGGTGGCAAGTTCAGCAGCTAAAATTTGCTGAGGTGAACTGACGGCTAGTAACAGCAGACAAACGGCTAGCATTGACATCAGCGGCAATCCACCTGTCACTCAAGTGGCCACACCCTTGCAGAACTTTAAATATTAATCAACTAAACGGAAGAGTTATAAAAAAATTCACCCCCCTCACAGTTGTAATGAAGGGCAAAATTAGCTGTATAGACCAAAGCCACATACAGACACCAGGCTGTAAACATGTTTTTTTCTGCTGTAAAGTTAATTTTAAAATGGGGGAGATACAGATTTGACTCACTTCTGACAACAGCCTCAAGCGGCCAGTCAACGAATTGCAGTTTAACTCACTTCCGTGTTGGTTTCAAGAGAGAGACGGGGAGGTTGCCGCTTGGCTTCTAACTCCACCTGGAGCGTGTTATTTGTTTTGCAAAAACCCACCGCTCCCGGATCATCGGGTCCAATCAGCGCAGGGGGGTGTGAGATCTGACTGTCAATCACAGGTCGTGCACACGCCACAGATCCCCTCTCCCTCGCGCAGTCAGACGCGCACGTTACAATATCACATGCACACGACACGCCTGAAGTTCGCCTGAAGATTGTATGAAGTGTGATTGCGGAGAGAAAATCTACTAACAAGCTTCCAATTCCTCGGTTATTGCTATCTATGGATAGATTAGCCAGGGCAGCCTACCTCCGAGTCCGTGGTGTTGATCGATGCTGAAGAGACGCGCGCATTCAAAGAAAATCAGGTACATGCGCACTGACGAACACGACCTCTATGGGAGGGTGCTCGTTGGTAGTGGGGGAGGGGCATGAGAGTTGTAAACATTCAAAATTTTGGCTAAGTCGACCCAATCTGCCAGACTTGCCGACTGCAGCTTTAACTAAACTGGTAACACTTTACAATAAGGTTTCATTAGTTAACATTAGTTAAAGCTACACTGTGTAACTTTTTTAGTTGATTCTTAGCAAAAAACACTTACTTCTTTCTAAAATATATGTGCTCATTAATGTATATTTACTTCTTTCAAGTAATAAAGTATTCTTTTAAGTTTATAATCTGCCATTGAAAGTACATACGGGTAAGGGGTTCGAATGCCGGTCGCCATGTTGCCCCTCCATCTTGAAACTACATTAGCCAAAGAGGGACATGCCTGTAAATTCAAGCTTCGCCTTTTGCGTTTTTCACTCAGTGACACCGTGAGGGGGAGATTACTCGCGAGCTCGCGAGTGCCGGCAGATTTGAAAGATAGTGCGGTGTGTGTGTGTGTGTGTGTGTGTGTGCGTGCGTAATCACATTTGAAAGAGAGAATTAAAACGTCAACGCGACAGACAAATCAGCAAGACCATAGTCAATATTGGAGTAACTTTTCCCAGATGGAAAGAGCTCATGAGGAGAAAAGATTTTAAAACGGACGCCGAGGTTGCCTGCTTTCTTCTCGACAGGTAATTCAGCCTGTTGTAATTCATTTGTGTAAATTCGAAGTTTTATAGTTGCTTGTCTAACTATAGCATGGTTGTGCATAACGCCAGAACGACCTCTAGTATAACTTCATCCTCGCGTCAATGGTGAAAAAGTATTGTTTACCTTGTAACATAAATCTGTGCTGCGACGGATCACAGGTAATGAATAGTTTTAAAGGCGCAATTTTTTAAGCTATATATAAAAAAAGGACACTGTACGTTTTAGTTATTTTTAATTGCTTTTACTTTGTACACATTGTAACGTTAGCCTAATCTGATTATGCTGGGATAGCCGATTCCAAGGGTGACGTTTACCTCCTGACATCTGTCCTGTAGTTTTATTCATTTTAGACGTATTGTTTATTATTGTCATGGACGAAGTCGATAACTGGAAGCCATGTTAATCTTGGAATAATACGGCCACCGTAGGAGTTAAAACGCCCTCGGAATTGAGAGGAACAGAAACTAAAATTCATTGGGTAGTCATATACAATTTCACCGCTAGATGGGGGTAAAAATCACACAGTGTAGCTTTAACATAAACTAATAAGTTTAACATACTAATACATTACTAAAATCAAAAGTTGTATTTGTTAATGCACTGTGAACTAACATGCAGCTGTATTTTTTTTAACTAATCTTAAAAAAGATGAATAAAAACTGTAACAAACGTATGTCTTATTGTTAGATCTTGTTAGTTAATACATTCACTAATTTTAATAAATGAGACCTTATTGTAAAGTGTTACCACTAAACTCTTAAACTAAACTAATATTTAAAATGACTGATTAAAGATATTTTCATTTATTTAGACAAAATATAATTTTATTATCAACCATTAATAAGAATACCTGTTCAAAAGTTTTTTTTTGTTTGTTTTTTTGTTTGTCTAATTAATTAATTATCAAAAATACTGTAAAAACTGTTGTGGAATATTATTGCAAATTAAAATAACTGTATTCTCTAAAATGTAAAGCTGTATTTTCAGCATTGTTACTCCAGTCTTCAGTGTCACATGATCCTTCAGAAATCACTCTAATATGATGATTTGATGCTCAAGAAACATTTCTGATTATTATCAATGTTGAAAACAGTTGTGCTGCTTAATACTTTTGCATTCAGGATTCTTTGATGAATAGAAATAATTTATTTGGAATAGAAACCTTTTGCAACATTATACATTTCTCTTTAACTATTGATCAATTAAAGGTGTCCTTGCTGAGTAAAAGTATTAATTTACTGACCCAAAACCTCTGAACGGTGAAAGTGTCACCAAATGTTTACAATTCTGATGAGTTTTGATATTGTATACAGAAAAAAATCTTCGAAATCTTCGCATACATCAGCCTACTTCTACACTCCATCTGTCGTGCATGTGTTACAGAGTCAACGACAAAATGTCTATGCTGTTGTTGGTTTTTGTTGATTATCAATCAACAGCAGCAACGTTAGAAACTTCTGCTGGAATTTATCAGGCTGAAACAAGCTGTTTTTACTTCCTCAGGCATTTTTGTTGATGCTTGCTGTGGTTCACCGCATGAACAAGATCACAACTTCCCGAAGCCATCACAGTTGCGATACCATATGCTTAGCGAGACGAGACACCAGTGTGACGTGTTGTTCATACAGGGCAACGCCACATGATTATTCAGGTTCAGTCTCTGAAAGTCTATCATTCATGTTTAATTCTCTTTATTTATACCGTGCTATAATAAGAACATTGGCAATAACAAGAGATCGTAGGGAGGACCGCTCAAGGCATTTACTGGTGTTTGCTAATGAATTAAAGTTAACATGAAATAAAAAAACATTAATATTGCAGAATTTATTATGCATAATTTATCCGTACACATCATTATTTTTTTATTTTTTTAAATGATGTGCCCTTGTAATCTTTAATTAAAATACCCCCCTCTTGCAGCTCATCTTTTCTCTTCTCTGATGATGTGTTTACTGGCGTGAGGGCGGGATCAACCTGTCACTCACATGAGATCAACCAATAGCAAACCACAACAATCCAATCAATCAAATCAAGTCCTGCCCTACATTTTTTTCTGGTCATACTTTAGATTAGGGTCCAATTCTCAATATGTTCGGAAAGGAAATGAAACATTTCAATGCTTTTGCGTTTTCACGCAATTATATGGGTAATTATATTGTATATATTTTGCTGGCATCATGAAGCCGCAATTAATATGCGGGGTATTGAAATCACTTTTGAATGCACACTCGCGTTTTACTTTCACTTTCTAATTCGCGATCTCGTGTACTCTGTGTATAGCAGCGGTAGTGACCACTCATTTCACAAGATAAGACGTCAATGTCAATGATGCTCAGGATCTGTTGTGCACCAAATCCTCTGCCATCGTCCTGTCAGTCATCTCTCCTTACTATCTTCATAACTGAAATCTGATGTAATGTAATGTAACGACTACTGCAGCAAGCCTTACCATGTCCCTTTAGGGCCTCGGTAGAATGTGTTATTCATTTTCCTTTCTGAAACCAGATTTATGCTTCGGACACATGCGACTAACTATTAACTGACTTTTGCCTCAACAAACTCCTAATCACTACTTATTAATAGCTAGTAAGGTAGTTGTTAAGTTTAGCTATTGGGTGGATTCATGGATGTAGATTATGGTCATGCAGCCATTAATATGTGCTTTATAAGTATTAATAAACAGCCTATATCCTAGTTAATAGTAAGAATTTGAACCTAAACTAAAGTGGTTTATTTACTTGTTTGAGAAGCTGTTTTACTCAAATATACATCAAAATGGAGAGTAAAAGACTTCCATTTCATGCTGACTTTAAGCACTAGTCTGACATCCATCAAGAATTGATGATTCCAATGCAGAGATTAAAGTTGACCGAAGATTTAATTCTGTCATAGCAGCTTTCTGGAAACTGCAAACATTCAAAAGGTCTTTTAAAGGCTCATTTATAAAGAAAAGTTTATATGAACGACCACCAGTAACCGTAACCAAGAAGGAAACTTGTTGCAAGACTTTCAGCTTGAACCTTCCACTTAAAACATGCGGAGGAGTGACTTACATGCTCGCTTCTTTTTTGGCAAAGATGAATTCTGGTACAGAGATTTTCTTAACATTCCTAAACCAATATTATACCTTTAATTTTCAAAACTCTTTTAATAGCACCATGCAGTCATGCATGTATATAGTACATGTGCATTTCGGATAGACACTTAAAACTATGATAGCAACATATTCGCAGCATCTAATGTCCAAATGTGCCAAAACTCTCACCTATATGTCCATGGTTTCTGCCTCAGCATGGATATAGCATGAACATGTTGCCGAATTCGGAAACTGCAACATCATTTGTTGCGAGGCGCTGAAAGTTATTAAAGATTTCTAAATTTAATAAAAGAATAAAATGATGGTTTTGGTAAGGCAGAGTTTCAGGAAATATTAATGCTCGACTTCAGGGAGACGAATGAAAATGGCCCACGATAAATACAGTTAATTTGATTACACTGAATGTGGGTCATTAAGGGGCTCTGCAGTCACAGTTTAGCCTCAGAACAGCATCAGAGCTGGAGTGACACTGTATGTGGAGTGTATACAGAAAACTTGGTGCATTCATAAATCAAATGCTTCGAGGTCTAAGCACTGGTAACTGCCATTATGCAGCGTGCAATGTGTGCCTGTCATACACAGGCTCGGATATTGAGCAGATATGAACCTTGCATTGGAGGAAGGAAAATGAGGAGGAAAGTTGGAAATGCTATTTATTTATTTAAGTTTTACATGTTGCTTAGAGAACCATGCTTGCAGCTGTAGAGATTAAGGTTGCCGCTTAAGTGTGACTAATGTTTTACTTTTGGCAAACCAGTCTATGTCATTACAAGGCATACAACTCAGATTAGCATTGAAGAGAATAGCTTTAATTGCTTGTTGCTTTATGAATGTTTTGAGGTTCACAGAATGTTGTATTTGTGAATTTCACAAAGATTCTGGCAGTTCCTGGGGATTCATGAAGTTATGCATGTGTAAAAAGACATGCATTTTCGATGATCTCTGTACAGTGCATTGATAATATTTGGTGGTAAGACTTTTATTTAGCAAGGATGCATTAAATTGATCAAAAGTGACTAAATACATTTATAATGTTACAAAATATCTATATTTCAAATTAAAGTTGCTCTTTTGAAATGTTTCCACAAAAAAATAAACTGTTTTCAACATTGACAATAATGAGAAATGCTTCTTGAGCAGCAAATCATCATATTAGAATGATTTCCGAAGGATCATGTGACACTGACGACTGAAATTCAGCTTTGCATCACAGGAATAAAATACATTTTAAAATATATTCAAGTTGAAAACTCACAATATTACTGTTTTTATATTCAAACAGAAAACTTTCATAATATTACAGTTTTTCCTCGTATTTGTGATCAAATAAATGCTGCCCTGGTAAGCATAAGAGACTTTTTTCAAAAATGTTAAAAAAAAATGTAAATAATTCTTTCCGACCCCAAACTTTTGAACGATTGTGTACATTTCATTGTGTATCAAAACAAACCAAAAAATATACATGTACTCTACACTTACGAATGCCATTGAATACAAACGAGATTGTATTTTCCAACAGTTGAAGAGATTATCATATGAAGCTGCATATTGTATGAGTACCATACGACACTGAAATATTTGTCATGAATAAATAATGAATACAAGTATACACAAACACCTTTGTATGGACTGGATTGTGTATTAGATTAGATGTGTTTGTGATTGGCAGATAAAGGCAGATCTTTGTCCCAGTCTCTCTTTGACGGTGCTGATGAGGACAAGCGAGCGAGTTGCGTTGGTTTGATTTCTCCTGTGATTTTGCCTCACTGTGACTCATTCTTACACCATTTCCCTGTACTTCGGCCTTGATACCTGTGATTCTCTTAGTCGTTTCTGTTGTGTTTAGTTCTGTGATTAAAGTCTATCAGATAGTTTAACTCCACACAACAAATCTGTCAAAAGATGTTTGTTTTATATTGTTCTATGACTGTTAGTAAGCTAGATTGTGTTCTTGCTAATATTAGAGCTGGATATTAATGCTCAATTAGTGATAGAGATGATTGATCATGAAAACACAGTGTGAATAAATAATCAGTATAACAATTTGAGTGGAAAATTAAATAAAAATGTCTTATCTTTGTGCAAAACCTGAGGTTTGCTCTCTGTGATCACTAGGGAAAATCTGCATTTTTCAATAAGTAAATTCAAAGCATTTCCCTTGTGATCTCAAAGAGCAGTTGTTGACTTGTCTAAGTGATTTTCAGTTACAGAAATGTAATAAAGTAAGCAAATGTAAAATAACATTGCATATACTTCACTGTAAATTAAACATCCTTGTTAATTAATCCTTATTAAAGTTACAAAAGTTATTCAGTCAAGAGCAGTGATTGCTTTTACTTGATCTTTTTGTTGTTTTGATTAACAAGGATTATTAGGCTGCTGTCACTTTAAGAGTGAATGCACGGATCTAATATACTGATACTGTACACATGCGTTTACTTTCTCAACTGTTAAGACTAGGGCTGAACGATACATCGAATTTTCATCGCGCACACACACACACACACACACACACACACACACACACACACACACACACACACACACACACACACACACTCACTGTCCCTCGCTCACTCACTCACTCACTCACTCTCACTCACTCACTCTCACACACACACTCGCTCACTCGCAAACGAATAAACGTTTGACCTAACACGCAAAGAACCTATTAAAGGGGGGGTGAAATGCTCATTTTCACTCAATCTCCTGTTAATCTTGAGTACCTATGGAGTAGTATTGCATCCTTCATATCTCCAAAAAGTCTTTAGTTTTATTATATTTATAAAAGAAAGACAGGCTGTACCGAGTCTTTCCGGAAAAAAACGAGCGGCTGGAGGCGGGCCGTGTGGGCGATCGCTAAAGCTGTGCTAACGCGCCGAGCTAGTAACAACACACAGAGACAATAGAAGCAGTTTTACTCACCGAACCTTTATCATTGTGACTGCTCGATCCTTAAGCATTAGACGATCTGCAAATCCGTCGATCTGGGCTTTGTTTATAAAACAATCATCGTCGAAATGCAGGGAACAAACAGTCTACACAACTCCGTTTATGCTCAGGAAAAACAAACTCCATCCACTGGTGCCTTAACGCCGGGTTCTTTGGGAATCTGTGCAGGGTTGTCTTGCCCTGGCAACCAAAAACACACTTCTTTGGTGACATTGGCTTCCCAAAAGCAGGGCGCTTTGATGGCGAACTGCTTTCGCTCTCTTGCTCTGGTCTACGAGTGCGTGCGCGCGCGCGATCTTACCGGAGAAGTGCCCTTAGGACCCATATAAGGAAATTCCGTTACATCTGACGTCACACATACCCATACTCGAAAAAAACTTTCCGAAACTTGTGACAAACCGGAAGGACAATTTTTGGCACAGAAATACTCCTTCAAACGTACAATTTAATTTTTGAAACTTTGTCCATGTTTAGCATGGGAATCCAACTCTTTAACAGTGTAAAAAACTCAGTATGCATGAAATAGCATTTCACCCCCCCTTTAAAGCAGACATGGGAACAGTATAGCTAACATTCACATTTGAATATTTATCGCAAGTCATATCGTCATCGCAATATTAAACAATGTTATCGCACATCGCAGCTTTTCCTCATATCGTGCAGCCCTAGTTAAGACATAACTGACTATATTTACTACTCGCTATTTTCTGACATCATTTTGCGTGACTTTGTCTGATCAAGTGCAAGAAGACGTGCTCAATTCAGTAACTTTTGAAGACGGGTTTCAAATTGCAAGTTTCCATGTAACCGTGTAAACTACAAAAACGTGAATTTGTGAAAACGTCATGCGTATTACGTGTTCAGTCAATTAGTGCATAGTGTTTCTTTACACAGTGACATCGCCAACTACTGGTCTGGCATGAATAATACAGCAATTTTAATTGTTTCCGAAGATCTGTGTGAACGGGGATTGTCGTCTGTACGCAAAGGAAAAAACTTTTCCAGTTTTTAGTACATCGTTGTCATGTAAACGTACCCTATAAGTTGCCTGAAACAAGGCACGTTACACAAGTAACACATTGAATTAAATGTAACATTTTTAAGTAGAAAGACTTTTTATATAGTTTTTTTATAAAACATACTCCAATAACTTTTCATTTTTAACAATGTATGCTTGTTTAAAGGGCAAACATTTTATTCAACGCAACAAATCCCAGAATAGTATGTGATGAAATGCAGAATCGCAACCATGCAATTAAACACCAATAACTCCGAAATCCATTTGTACGTTCATATGAAATGCAGGAGCTTAATTACGAGATTAATGGCTTCTGTCAGTTCGATTGCAGCAAACCTAGAGACATATCCAGTGATGTAGATATTAGACCGGGGGTGGAGTGAATACAAGGTGTCTGGAGGTATAGGCTAGTTTTAAACACGATTAAACTCCCAAGTTCCGTTTTTCATGAAGTGAGAAAGCTGACAGTGTTAGACCTCAGCCTCAGTAATTAGATCTCACTTTTGAAAGAAAGGACACATCAGTTTAAACTACAGGCTTGTATATTTAGCACACACACTTTTTGTGTCTCTGTATACACTTCTATGAATTCATAGCTGGACTGCAGTTTAAAAGTGCTTTATTGAGCCCACATGCTGTAAGAACCTGCTTTCTCAAAGAAGTGCATCAGCAGCTTTTTAAATTAAAGTTGCAAAAGTTGTATAAATAACCCTTATTTTAACTAATTCACAGGGCCAGACCAGAGCTCTTTCTCTACTTTACAGTGAAAGTATATATACCCTTTGTTTTAAGCTTGAATGCCTCAGTCCCCCTTCAATGCAATCTCAATTCTTCAAATTTTTTGAACAAAGAAAGTCACTCGGGTTTTTGACGGCTAGTACATTTTTTGGGTGAACTAATGCTTTAAAAGCATGCCTTGTCTGTAGTCTTTGCCTCACTTGAAATAACTGGTTACATTTGAATGTTTTCTATTGCCATTTCTTACCAGGAAGATGTGTTTTTGAAATGTGTAACATTAAAAAGTCCTTCTTATTCTCTGTCCTGTCTTAAATTGTCAACATTTCATTGTTTTGCAGAAAAGTGAGAACACAAATGTAATGACTCAACTCAAACAATAGTTTATCTGCTCTTTGTCTCGACGCTGCCAATGAGAACTTGCTCGAATGTCAGAAAACGAGCAACCGGGCAAACAAAACACAGTGAAAGTGCCAATCTTTAAGAAAAACTTGCGTTTAAAAACCTGAACAGAATGGAAAAGGTCCACAGAAACCATTGGTATCAGTCTCCCCAAGAGCACATTATTCAGTGCAGATGAATATATCATGGAAAGCCTTTCTTTGAGAACGCCAAATGCCATGCTGTGATGGTGATCCGCAGACGTGTCAGAGAGATCCGATGCTGGTTTTGATGAGATTTCGCTCCCTCTATCAAAAGATGAGCAGATTAAGAAGTGAAAAGGACCTGTGGTTCTTGAATAATTATTGGGAATTATACGATGTCATGCGGCAGTCTGGGCTGAAAGGGCTTGGAAGTGGGATGTTTGCCTTGTCTTTTCTGTTAGCGTCGAAATGAATGCCGTCTGATAGAATTTCTGTTCAAACAGATTAAGAATCAGTTGAATTGAGGTGTGTTCTGAACAAGACATGCAATGAATGTGCATTTTGCTTATCCGCGTATTGCCTGAAGAATAAATCGGGCTGCTTAAAAGCAGAAGGCTGAATTAAACTTTGCAGGACGTAAACTTTCATACACCACGATTATTTGAATATTTCTCTATTTAGTTGAAGAAAACAACTGAAGTTATGCTATTAGAGGTCTGTTCTCTTTTTTCTTTGGTAACTTTAATGATAATAATAATTGTAGCAACCTCAAGTTTACTGCAAAAAAATAAAAAAAATAAACAATAATTAATCAGTATTTATCTGTCTTATTTTGCTGTAGACATAGCCTGCAGTACCTGTTAAATTTAATTAAGAAGATTTCAAGGTTTTTTGTGTTACCACATTGGCAATTTTTTGGGGTGTGCTTGTCAGCATAAAACCTACAATATTAACAATTTATTTATTTATTAAACATATAAACCTTACAATAACAACTTGTGTGTGTGTGTGTGTGTGGGTGTGTGGGTGTGGGTGGGTGTGTGTGGGGGGGGGGGCTAATTCTTACTACCTTTTGCAATTATGCGTTTGAAATGCTTTAGAGATTTTGGATGTTTATTTTAAAAACGAGGCAAAGGTAGTGATTCAATTAAAACTTGATTAAAGTAAATTACTGTAAGTGGTGTGTGTGTGTGTGTGTGTGTGTGGGGGGGGGGGGTATTTCAAAGCATTTTTTCATAAAATCATAATTTGTTTCATATCTCTAAATTATGAGACAGGTGTCGGACACTGCTCTGATTTCTACTGGCACCTCTGCTAAATAATTTGAATTATTTAATGTCTCAAGGCTGTGTATAATTTATATACTGTCACAATTATGCATAATCTAGGTCAAAACATTCTTCTCATTCTTCCATTTATTTCATGTGATCTTTTTATACCTTTTGTAATATCCATTGTTTTTTGTTGTTGTTGTTGTTTTTTATTCGCAAACCAGTATTGCTAAATACAAGGGAATACCCCAAAATTAAAACTCTGCCATTAAAGGGTTAGTTCACCCAAAAATGAAAATTCTGTCAGTAATTACTCACCCTCATGTTGTTCCAACCATGTAAGTCTTTCGTTCATCTTCGGAACACAAATTAAGATATTTTTGATGAAATCTGACAGAATTCTGACTCTTCCATAGGCTTCCAGAGTGACCGAAACTCGCCGACCCAGAATAGTTATTAAAAACATCGTTAAAATAGTCCAAGTGACTCCAGTGGCTCAATCTTAAGTATATCAAGCGACGAAAAACACTACGAGGCCCAGAGAGAAGGAATTGAATAGTGGAATAAAGTCGGTATTTTTGTTTGTTTTTGCGCACAAAAAGTATTCTCGTCGCTTGATATACTTAAGATTGAGCCACTGGAGTCACTTGGACTATTTTAACGATGTTTTTAATAACTATTCTGGGTCGGCGAGTTTCGGTCACTCTGGAAGCCTATGGAAGAGTCAGAATTCTGTCAGATTTCATCAAAAATATCTTAATTTGTGTTCCGAAGATGAACGAAAGACTTACATGGTTGGAACAACATGAGGGTGAGTAATTACTGACAGAATTTTCATTTTTGGGTGAACTAACCCTTTAAACCCTTTTTTATGATTTTAGTGTAAGTAATGACAACATTTTCGTTTTTGGCTAATCCATTCCTTATGTATGTGTGAACAAAACGTTATTTTTCACTTGTTTTAAAGGCCAGGCCATTGGAAACTCAAATTCTTTGACTGATGGCACCTGGAAGGTTCACGTAGTCCCTGTTCTTGCTCTGAACCGACTAAATTAGACCCTAAATAACACCAGCCTTTGCCACTATTCTTAAATCCGTCCATCCAGAGCCCTGGAGAACCAGCACTGAAAGACAGAGCTAAATTTGCTATCTCCAAAACGCTAGACAAGGGTGGGCTCTTAGGAACATACCTCGAATGATTTATGAGCATTTGTTGAAAATTCGTATTCAGTTAGCCAGTCTGAGACCATTCTTTCCTAAGGTTGAAACATGCTGTCATTGAATGCCTTATCTTTCCCTCTGCAGCTCACAGAGAAAGTAACACTTCAGCCGCGTTTCAATGCAGTATTCACTGCTTCTTCATACTGAGCACAGCATATCTCAAGAAGGTCACTTCACTTAAAGTTGAGATATTAATGCTAATCAAACACTTGAGTCAGATTACAAGTCTTGATAACATACTGATCAAGTACAAGAAAATACAAGGATTATTCTTTATATGGACTATATATAATGTGTGTGTGTGTGTATACATAATAGCAATAATAATTTATAATAATACTAATTATTGTTATTACTTGCTATTAATTTATTAATTATGAAATTTAGTATACTCAACCTCTTTTTACAGATTTATTTCTTTTTGGCAGTTGTTGGCGCAATTTCAACTTCAAGACAATTTGTGACACATTTCTGTGAATATAAAATGGTACAATAATCAAATTTGGGGTCAGTAATGCCGGGTTCATATGATATGTTTGTCTGTTGCAATAGTCACTGTGTCAGATTTTGGGATTTTGACTCCTAAATTATTGTTGTGTCATGGACAAGTAACATGTCAGACTGCACGTTGCTTCATGAGCAATCATCGTCGCTTGCCGTCTTTAACGACGTGCGTGATGTCATCGAGAAGGCGGAACTAGCGACTGACTTTCAGGAAACAGGAGCGTAAACAAATAATGGTTGTACTAGCCTATTCCAGTACTGACCGGGTTGCTAAACACTTTTTTGCCTTTCGCAGAGCCTGATTTCACCAAGTACAACATGTTCTTGGATCAACATCTTTGTTGATCCTGAAACAACATTCCAATCAACCAATCAGATTAGAGGGACAAGTTTAGAGTTTATGTCAAGTGGACTTACAACCCGTGTTAGGTGCTTCTACATCAGTGTTATTCACCTTTCATTTCCCTCTGATTTTAGGGAGACGTTATGGGTAGGGTTAGGTTTAGGGGTATGGATATTAGGATCATAGACTTAAAAAAAATATGGACGTAGTGTCCGTGACGTCACCCGTAGGTTTCTGAAGAGCATTTTTGAAGCCCAAAGTGAGCAGTGGCGGTCGTCGCCATCTTGGCAGATAACCGAAAATGGTCAAAGAGGCGGGATTAGCTGAGGTGACGTGATGGCTAACAGACAGCAGACAAACGGCTAGTAGTGATAGCAGTGGATATCCACCTGTCACTCAAGTGGTCACGCCATTAATTATGCAGAACTTTAAGGCTTAATATAATTTAAACGGATGAGTTATAAAAAAATTTGCCGCCCTCACATTTGTCATGAATGGCAAAATTAGCTATATAGACCAAAACCACTTTTTGCACCAGGCTGTAAACACATTTGTTTTTCTGTTGTAAAGTTGGGCATATTAACATGGGGCGTCTATGGGATTGACTCTCTTTTGCAGCCTGTCTCTAGTGGCCAATCGATGAATTGCAGTTTAAGTCACTTCCGTGAGGAAGGTTGCCGCTTGGTAAGGATTACATTTTTGGACAGGAATGTTGTTTCAGGATCAACAAAATATGTTGCAGTTGCAGGTGCAGCGTCGGTTGTCGTCCACTATGACGCACTATACGAGATAATACTATCGATTATTGTACCTCGACTCCATTGTCATTTACAAATCACCACAGCACTTGCATTTTTTATCACAATACAGTAAAAACAGTAATATTATGTATATGTGTATGTATGTATGTATATATATATATATATATATATATATATATCTGTGTGTGTGTATATATGTGTGTGTATGTATGTGTATATATATATATATATATATATATATATATATATAGTTTTGAGACCCCAGATGAATTCTTTACGAAATATATGATTCAACAATATTAAACGACTTGATTATGCAACTTTTACCAGCAAATTTAACACTTTTAAGTGCATTTTCAAATATCCATTATATAAATTGTTTTGTTGTACTGTATAGATTTTTTACATGCCATCTTTCTAAAAAGCTTTTATGAGTTTGTAAAATTTGTTTAACTTTCTTTGGTGTAGAATAAAAGATAACACCAAAAACGAAGTCACAGATATAGTTTAGTTACTTTAAGAAAATGATTTTCTTGTGACAGGGAGCAAAAAAAAAAAATTTCTGGGAGCATTTTGATATTCACTGTATATACGAAAGCCAACCATAAAAAATAAGTGAATAAATGACAGTCAAGCCTATCATAAATGTCTAATTTTCTTTGGATGTAGATTTCCATTCAAAAATTCAAACAAGTGCTCAGAAAGACCCTAAAAAATGTAAGGGCATTTATTTTGCAGCACAAATTGTCACTTAGGAATTAATGAATTTATATCATGTTGTATCAAATTCAGCTAAAACCACATTGTTACACGAGTTAAAATTGTTAATAAGTAGCGTGTCCCTAAAAAACTACTCAAGAAAATGGCTGTTATCTCCTAATGAGCACCAATGGCACAGTTCCATTCCATAGCAGGCCTCATCCAAACGAGTGGAATTGATTAATAGAGAAACTCATTAATGAATGCGAGGATGAAACACTAATCTGCATACAGCGTCAGTAAGGCAAACGGGCTCACTGGAGGTACACCTGCTTGCAATTTCCAGCTCAGCGGCAGAAGCTGCAAGCATTCCCTGTGGGACCTTTGATTTCTGGATGGAGAGACAAACTTTATTTGGTGAATTATACAGGGCTGCGGGGGGAAGGCCTGTCCCCTAAGCAGATGGCTCTGTTTGCCGTAATCGGAGCACTAAACAGTGGATAATACAAACTTTAATGAGTTTAATGTCAACTTCTCCCTCGTCTTCTTCTGGCTTCTTCTTCTTGCTGCAAGGATGTTTTAGGCAACAAACATTGTTGTGGTCAGAAGCCCTGATTTCATTGTAAACTGAGACGAGATTACACTACAATATTCAATTACACTGTAAAATATTTCCAGGATTTCACAATATATAACTGTAATATTTCACAGGTAATTACATTATTACCACTTCACAGGCTTTAACTGTGATATTTCACAATATAATACCGTATTTAGACTTTTACTGTGAAAATAATGCAGGCGCGGGGCTTTTACAAGAAACTACTGTGAATTCCGTCATTTTCGCGCTGCAGCCTGCAACTGCGTCATCTGAGCTCCCTGGCCTGATCTCCTCCATGGTCTCACTCGACGGATTCAGTGCGGTAAGTGTTTAATTTCAAACTTTGTCAATTTGATGACTGTTTTTAATATGAAATTGCATGTTATTTAAAAGTATGAACCAAATTAGCGTTAGTTAAGTTCTGTTTTATGTTTTTGTAACTTAGCTGGAGCAGATTCGCGTCTAGGTTTGAGCGCGCAAATTTGAATGATCAGACGTTGGTTGTGTTAATAAGTGTATTAGTAGTACCGTATTAAGTTATTAACTGTGAGGCTTCACGTTAGCTACACCGTCAAAATTGAACTTTAGCTTTGCTTAATGCTTTTCTTAGTTAACGTTCGTTACTCTAACAGCGTTCTCTCTTTTCCCACAGCATTCTTCTACCACCGGGAAATAAAGTTATAAGGTAAGCTGTGGCCTTAATGTGTGTATTATGACAGTTATGATCAACTAGATACATTATAGTGTTGTGGATTTGTGCAAAGGTGGAATAAATTAATCTCAAATTAGTAACGTTAGCTAGCTGGGCGTCGTCCATATTTTTCTGCCGTGTGTGAAACGGAGCAGCCGTTGTCTGTCTCGTCAACAGAAAAAATAAAGTGCATTTTATTATAAAAAAGATATAGGAAAATAAATGTGTTTATCACTGAATTAGTGGAGCTTCGTTAGCTGTGCTATTCTAAAGTAAAACAGGTCGACATCTGGAGGTATTAGGAGCCATTTTGTCTGTGAACGGGTAATAATTCTAGGAGGAAGAGTGCAAGCAGAAACAGCCACATGGAGATGGACTGGCAACAGGCTCTTCCTCCATCCTCTGCAAACAGTACGTGTAAATGATGTAAATTGTTGTGTGCAAATGCATTGCCTGGGTAAATCACACACATCTAACTTACTTTGTTGCAGGACTATTCTTGACTGTGTGTTTGTGATGTAAATGTTTTTCAGTTGCTGTTAAGTTATTTAAATGGTTGCTTTTTAATTGAATCCAAGTAATGTCACCTTGTTAAAACTGAGCTAACTTTAGTTTTGCTCAGTACTGCAACAGCAGTGACCCACTGAAGGTGATGACTGGGAACTGAAACCTTTTTAATCCCACTTGAATTAAACTAACATCTTTCTTCTCTGTCTTTTTGTTTATAGGTGCTTCTTGGGCATCAACCCAGAGACAGGTACAAAATCAAAGAGGCAGAGAGGACACATAAACCAGCAAGTCTGTACACTGATCAGGAAGCTCATTGACTTTGAATGGATGTCAGTCTAATGTAAGTTGTGTTCCAACTTCAGAACAGACTAACGAAACACTGTCTCTGTTTTAAGCTAGAATTAGTTATGCAGTAAGATGTTTACTTTAGCTATTAAAGGGTTAGTTCACTCAAAAATGTAAAGTCTCTCATTAATTACACTCCCTCATGATGTTCCAAACACATAAGAATTTTGTTCAACACAAATTAAGATAATTTTAAGAAGTCCGAGAGCTTTCTGATCCCGCTTATAGACTGCAATGTTATAACCGCTTTCAAGCCCCAGAAAGGTAGTAAAAACATTGTTAAAATAGTCCACGTGACTACAGTGGTTCAACCTTATTGCTATGATGCGACGAGAATACTTTTTGTGCGTTCCGCACTATTTAGTATTTTTGCATCGCTTCATAACATTAAGGTTGAACCACTGTAGTCACATGGACTATTTTAACAATCTTCACTACCTTTCCGGGCCTTGAAAGTGGTAATAAAATTGCTGTCCATGGAGGAGTCAGAAAATATCTTAATTTGTGTTCCAAAGATGAACGAAGGGCTAACGTGTTTGGAATGAGGGTGGGGTTTTGGGTAAACTATCCCTTTAATCTGTTCTACGAGTTTAGACAGGCTGCAAAATGTCTAAAATTCATTGTTCTTACGTTTATTTGAATTAAACATGCCTTTTCAATGTTATAGGTTATTGATAGGTTAGAATAAAAACGTCAAATTTACAGACGTACTTTACAATAGTTTTAAGTGTAAATTTACATCACATTACTGGCTTACTGAGTTGCATTACTATGTACGCATGTCATGTAATTTTTGCTTAACCTCAATCATGTTACTTTCAGAGTCCTCTGGTTTGTTGATTTAATATTAATTGATATAGTACTATTCACATGATTTATCTGATTTATCATGAGTTTTACAATTGTAATTTCTTAAATTGTACACATTTTAGGATTAGTTTTACAATGCGAGTACCATACTTGCAGGTACTTGCACCACAGAGTAACTTAAACTTTTTGTCTTTCTTATCTTTTGTAGATAGTGGACAGAACCCATACTATGCAGGTGCCTGCTGCAAGGGAAGGAGCGAGACACCTGCAACCCTCTCTTTTCCCACCTTTTTGTCTTTTCTTCCCTCTCTCACTCTCTCTTCTCTCTCTCCTTCTTTCTCTTTTCAGGTCCTACGTTGTGAAGTACCATTATCACATAGTAAACACATGCACAGTGCACACACATAGACACACATTCCTGTTACCCAGTGTTCATTCCTGTTACCCAGTGTTTATTCCTGTTATTAAATTGTATTTTTCAAGTACCATTATCACATAATGGTAAACACAGTAAACACATTCACACACATATTGACAGACATTCATGTTACCCAGTGTTCATTCATGTTACACAGTGTTTATTCCTGTTATTAAAATGTATTTTTCTTCTAAAAAAATAAAAGTTAAACCATTGTTTTTATCAGTTTTGTTTGGTCCATCATTTATGCTAAATCACAGTATAGACATGGTTAAATACAGTAATTCTACAGCAGCTTACTGTTAAATTACAGTAATATGATAGACTAACTGTAATTGCACAGTAAAATACAGTAATTATACAGCAGCTTACTGCTAAATCACAGTAATATGACGGCATAGTTATTGTGAAGTCACAGTAAACAGCTGTCATTTCACAATTATTTACTGTAAAAATGATACGGTAACTTACTGTGAAAGTCATGCAATTATTAACCTGCAATTTATTGTAAATTTACAGTGAAATAATTAACAGTGTAGGCTATATGAAAAACTCAACTCCATTGGAAACGTGGTTGCAGGTTCGTCACATACTAGAAAAACTTGAATGCAGGAGCTTATGAAGCAAATTTGTTCCCCATGAGGAAAAAAACTCATGTGATTTTTTTTAGTCTCAAGTGAGGTAAGGCTTACGTTTTGAATATTTGAAATTGAACAGCTAGTTACTAGGCAACCACAGCGTATCTCATGTGTCCCAAAATGACACAAAATGAAGTTATATAGACCCTATATGCATGCAAATTCTGCTTAGTTGTCACCATATGGATTAAATGTTATAAAATATAGGAAAATTATGCCACTTTTTTATTTTCGGGGTCTACTAGAACATGTCTGAATGTTCAATAAACACATTATTTTCCACATATTTGACATTGTTGCAGCACCTCTATTCCCAGTCTGTCAGTAACGCTCTGGGGTGTGTTTCCCGAAAGTATCATTAACCAATTATGGTCGAAAGTTCCGTCGTTATCAGCATAGTTCAACGATTTGGTGTTTCCCGAAACCATAGTTCCAGCGAACATTTACAAACAGCATCGCAAAGTGTGGTTGGAACGACAGGTTTCAACCTGTTGCTAGAAGCATAGTTTCTTGTTTGCATAACATCTGGACTTAATGTATCCTTATCTTGAACAAAATAAGCACTTTGGCATCCAGTACAATCTATATCTTTTATTTCAAATATATACAAATGTCATTGACGTCATTTAGTTTGTTAAGAGATTTAAAGCACTGTTTTTGAAGAGTGTGCATGTGCGAATGTGCTCTAGTACGAATGATTATGAATGATTATGATTCAATCTGGAAATAAAGCAAAATAACAGAAAAAAAGGAGATCTAGTCCTCAGAAGTCTCTATGAAGCCTGATTGGTTTGCTGGACCAGTGTGTTGTGATTGGTCAACCATTTCCAGCATGTGTTGGAAATGTCACGCCCCTTATAACAGCGAGTTTCTCACTACTATCTCACTAAGTTGTTTTTCACACTACTATCACAACTCAACCAAGCTTCGCCCCCTTTTTTTATGCCTTGAGGAATATTGTGACATGTTTGTTCCCGGAAGAAAACTCAAATTGAGATGTTTCAGGGAGTTCAGAAACAGTGCGCACTGATTTAGAGAATAACTCCCTTTGGAGTGACTTTGTGCTTTGTAACTTTGCAGACCTTTTTCATTCTCAAACAGCAACATCACAGACTCAAGAAAGTTGAAAATGTTAAAATTTTATGAGTCAGAGTATGTTTGTACATGTGTGCTGATGAGAGATATGGGATGAGCTATATTTTGCATACAAGTATGTGTGCAATGTAACTTTCACTGAGCAGAGATGTTCCACTAATGATGCTACTTCTTTACAAGGAAAGGAATTTTTCAACTTATGCAAATGTACCACTAATGTATACGCAGAGGGAAAGTGGACTGTACCATGTGTAAGCACGAGGTATACGTTCCATTTTTAAACATAAGCAACATGTTTTGCTACCTTACAAGGAAGTTGTAAGTCCCAGAGTGGTGTATATAAGCTCAATCCTTACTGGTTCAACTCCAGAGAAACAGAGGCATGATGGGGTGAGGGAATAGAGAAATGGGGAACAGAGAAATCTGTAATGAAGACCACCTCTCCTTATTCTTATATGCCTGTTTCTCTCTGTCTGACACAAAATAGTAAATAACAAATCTCTTGGCAAAGTAACTGGTAGCTTCCGTGATTCAACCATAACGGGGGAAAGCATGATTTTCAAATCTACAGTGATCAAGATAAATGGCTTTTGGTGTAAAGACTTAGTCTCAAGCAAAACAAAACTATCATAGCTATGCAGAGGCATTTTTTATTTCCAAATCCTCGGCTTACGGCAGCAAACAGCATAATTAACCTGCTGCTTTTACCACGTACTAATTTCACCACTTGCTCTATTCCCCGAAGTTAATTAAGATACTGGCGCATGAAACAGACAGAAAGATACAAAAGATAGAAAAATGAAAACTCTGTGGGCTTTTAGTTTGACTTTCGAGAGCTTGAAATAGGATTGGTAAGCAAGCCTGCCATACTGATCATATTGACAAGTAGCTCCCAGATCATTTTAAATCATCATTTACTCATGTTGTTCCTAATGCAAAGTTATATAATATCTTCTGAATACTCAGATAAACTACTTTTATGGTGCTTTTTGAAGCTTTTGAAAGCTTCAGAGTCATGAAAGCTCATGTAAAAAGAGCACTCTTGACATTCAACAAAATATCTTCACAATAAAGTAAGGAAGTCGCACAGACTTTGGAACAAATAGTGAGTAAATAATGACTGATTTTCATTTATTGGAATGTTCAGATCATAGACGACCAGACTTTCCCAAACCTTTTAAGCCACTTTTGTACATTAAGATGCCTCTGTATTTGTGTGATATGCATAGGCCTATTTATTTCTGTGGATTACACATTTTTGTTCTCCAGTTCACGCCTTGTTATCGTCCTTTCATATTGTATTCTTCTTCCCTTTGTAATAACGTCACGCAGAGTGAAAAGGCTTTGATGTTGGGGAATAAGAAAAAGAAATAAAGAAACTGAATATGCAGAATCATTCAGGAATACTAGGATCAATCAGTGACAGAGCCTCTGTGAGACGTTCAGTAGTTTATGTTGATATTTGTGATTTCACCAAGTGCAACATGTTCTTGGATCAACATTTTTGCTGATCCTGGAACAACATTCCAATCAACCAATCAGATTTGAGGGACACGTTTAGAGTTTATGTCAAGTTTAGGCTAACAACCCGGGTTAGGTGCTTCTACATTCACCTCTCATTTCCCTCTAATTTTAGGGAGAAGTTATGGGTAGGGTTAGGTTTAAGGATAGGGATAGGGTTAGGACTAAATTTTCGGACAGGAATGTTGTTCCTGGATCAACAAAATATGTTGACCCAGGAACGCATCTAACTCTGCAAAATCAGGACGTGCGAGAGCTGCAGTCATTTCTACCCAATATGTGACCCTTAAAGGAGAACTCCGGTCAATTTTAACATTGAGCTCATTTTTTTGTACATTTGGAGTGCTGTCAATACAGAGAACAACGACAAAAATCTGTGTTGCCTACACCGTGTTATCCTCTTTTTAAAATTTGCACCCTGTTGACTTCAATGGGGCAAGTTTTAAACCTGCTTTTAGCCTCTTAACATCCTTGATGTGTCATTACAAGTGCACAGGTCATGTGAGTGATTCCTTCAGAGTGAACGCGGGTCAATCTGACTGCAGTAGATGTGAAAGATATGAATAAAAATGATATTTATTTAGCCAGCGCACATACCTGTATTTACATCCTGTTTTCGGTCAAAGTCCATAGTAATCGATTGTCGAGTTCACGCGCATTGGTTTAGTACCTATGATCATGCGCGTGAACTCGACAATCGATTACTATGGACTTTGACCGAAAACAGGATGTAAATACAGGTATGTGCGCTGGCTAAATAAATATCATTTTTATTCATATCTTTCACATCTACTGCAGTCAGATTCACCCGTGTTCACTCTGAAGGAATCACTCACATGACCTGTGCACTTGTAATGACACATCAAGGATGTTAAGAGGCTAAAAGCAGGTTTAAAACTTGCCCCATTGAAGTCAACAGGGTGCAAATGTTAAAAAGAGGATAACACGGTGTAGGCAACACCGATTTTTGTCATTGTTCTCTGTATTGACAGCACTCCAAATGTACAAAAAAATGAGCTCAATGTTAAAATTGACCGGAGTTCTCCTTTAAGGACTCTTGGGTATAAGAGAGAATACATTTTTTCCCACATAGCTTCCAAGTATAATAGCCTCAATGTCATGGGCAAGTTTGAGCTGTGGAAGTCAGTCTTTGCTCAAAACAGTAAGACGTAGGAGATTTGCATTAAGCTGCTTGTCTAAGATGAGAAATATGGAATTATTCAGCAAGAGGCTTTAGTTGGATGAATTACAGCGTCTGTGTACATTGTCCTGAAGTTAGATTCGGCATAAAGATCAGATTCCTGTGAATATTGTAAGTGTTAAGATTTTTTTTTTTTTTTTTGATTGGAACGTCAGGTGTTGTTTTTTATTTGTTCTTTTGGCATAAGCTCTGCAACCAATTTGAATCAAATTAGGCCTGCGTTTTGAGAAAACCAAATGCATAAAAATCCAGTTGTCATTATCATTGAAATACTACAGTGCTTTTAAAAGTAGAAGAGAGTTATTAGGACTTCTCAAAAACTATATTTCTACATTACAGTGATGCTCTCTTCATTCATGCAGTGTATTCACAAATCAAATAATTGAACTGAATTCTTTGTCTTGAGTAACAAAACCTTTCACATGCTTTACATTTCATAGAAAGTAAAGCTACGACATTTCAAGTGAAAATTGTTGCGTTTTGTCACTTCCCTTCTTGTTAGCAGGTGTTTACATTGTCATGGTTCAGACAAACATGGATTTGATGAATATTCACTTTTATCAGTTTTATTTGGCTGATTTCGTACTTGATCATGTTAGAGGATGCTGTTTGTTACTAATGTGTAAGAAATAATGTTCTTTTCAGAAAATAAACCATCTGTATCATCTGTTTCCAAGGCCAAAATAAACTAGTACATACAGTAAATGTGGACAAAAAGTTATGTAAAAGCATGGTGTAATATGAGAGACATCTAGCACAGAGAAGGAGATTTGTGATGGATATAGTAGGAGATTTGTATATGGATATTTGTGTAAGATATTTGACAGAATTCACCAAAAAGAATTAAGTAATCAGTATATATCAGTTATTATAGTTAACTAAAACTAAAACCAAAACTTAAAATAAAATAAAATAAAATAATATAAAAGGTAACTGAAATAAAATATATATATAAAAAAACTTTTTTCAGCAACATTTCTCATTTTAAATAAAACTATATATTTATCTAGTACTACATGTACATAGACAAATGCAAAAATGCAACGTGTGTATATATATATATATATATATATATATATATATATATATAGCATATTTTTAGAATGTTATGTAGAATGTATAGGATAATATGAAGTAGTTTAATTTTGGTTATTTTTTATTTTAGTTTTAGAATGCCTGTATGTGTTTATATATGTTTAGATATAAGGTATTTATGGACAGTGAAAAAAAAAACCAAAAAACTTTCCAATTAATCTGCCATTGGCAGAAAGTTAATTTTGGGCCATTTGTACACCCCCTTTGAAATATATACTCAAAATACAATATCAGTACAAGTCACCATTTTCTAGTTACACAAATATTAAAAACACTAACACTAGAAACAAACTCTACATCATTCCTTCTTGCCGTTCAGAATCAGAAGAAGTTTAATGAAACCATCCATATCAAACTTCAGTGAGTGCTGCAGTGTGGAGAGAGTGAGATGAGGAGTGTTTGAGGTGAGGATGGAGGAGCTTGTTTTGAATTACAGATACAAAGAAAGCTGCGGGCTCCAAAAGGCCTGCGATGCGGGGATGTTGGCAGTGATGCATGATCATTCAGAGCTGTCTATGATTGATTCTGTGCATGGGATTGACTAAATTGCTACAATTTGTTTAGATCCTCGGTGGAGGATATCTCAGCATTAATAAAACATTATCAATCATTAGTATGGAGACTGGAGAGATTGTGCGAGACTTAGTGCAAATTAGTCTCTGTCTCAGATGTCTGACATACACTCCCGCTCAGAAGCCAGACTTCATCTTGGAGGTTTTATGCTTATTTTTTAGATACTTCAAACGAAATGCAGTGGCATAGCATTTACCATCAAGAGCATAAATGAACTACAAAAGAACATTTTCTTAAACGGTGGTTTTGTCTCGTTTCCTACTAATCAGCATAAATTAAACCCTTTTGTTAAACCATATAATTTTATTAATAAGGGATTTTATGTTATTTTTCCAGTAAAAAATATCTAAACATCATTCTATAATACTTAGATTTGAATAAAAAATAAAAACACTGACAAATTGTTTTTTGAATTGATCCTTATACATTTTGTGAGTTTTATGCATCAATCAATCAATCAATCAATCAATCAATCAATCAATCAATCAATCAATCAATCACTCAATCACTCAATCAATCAATCAATCAATCAATGCAGGTTAAGTAAAATAAATCAAGATATATTCTCTAGCAAGTCTTTTTTGTTTGTTTATTTGTCAAATAATAATATAATAATAGAAGGTAATAATAATATAATAATATTTGTCAAATAAATGCGTCTTGTTTTAATAATGTTTGTATGTATTAGCTGAAAAACAAGATAAAAATAGCCTACTGATTAAGAAAATCATTGGATTCAATTAAATGAAACTGGAATGGTTTTAATTATGCATATATATATATATATATATATATATATATATATATATATATATATATATATATATATATATATTTTTTTTTTTTTATTATTATTATTATTTTTTTTACTGTAATAAGAAATGAATTACCATAAAACTTAAGTAAAAGACAATTTACAGTAAAGTGATTGGGGGAAAATAGTTACAATGCAAATATTTTGTTATATACAGTTTTGCTTCCTATGTAAATATATCTTGTTTTAGGGATGTTTGCACAATTTGCTGGAAAACATAACACTTTTCTTTTTCTTTTTCTTTTTTTTGGTTTAGTTCTCATCATAACCATTTCCATTGCCAGAAATTAAAGTTTACATCGTGTCATACACAGTGAGTGCAAATGTAACTTGCTACTGTCTTCCTTTGTGGTCACGAAGCAAATGCTTCTGCAAACGCAAGGTTGGTTGTTAAGAATTGACAATAAACAAACAAAATCCAGGTTAACATTAACGACGCGTGTCTGGAGCACGGGTTTTAATGCATTCCGCGAGACTGACGCCTTTGTCATCTCCAGATCTGACAGCCGAAAGAGAGTGAAGCATAAAAGCATATAAATAACCAAAGGTACCGACTGAATTAGAATGGCATGCGAGGATGAAGAGGGAAAGACTTGAAAAGACAGAGAAATAACTCTCAGGCTCCCTCCTATCTTTAAATCTCTCATGTTAGATATAGAGAAATGCATCCTGGAAGAAAGTGAAGACAGCAAATAATTAGTCTCTACAGAGAAGCAGAAGACAGTTTGTTTTTGTTTTTTTTCAGAGAAAGGGAGCAACAGGGGTGAAACAGTGTTGTTGTGCACCTGGATTGTCTGTCTATTTGCAGAGATGAAAGGATCGGTAATCAAGTAAAGGCAGCTGACAATATGGAGGGCAGGAAGTCCTAAAATTGGCTATTTAACAGTTACTGTCAATTAGAAACAGCAGAATCAGAATAGGTTCGGTTTAACTTCTACTATGCTATATTTTCATTCATGCTAAAAAACAGACTGGTAGGTCCAGATCCAGGTTATAGGTCACACAATAATAATAATAATAAAAATAAAATAAAAAAGTAAAAAAAAGGTTAAATTTTTTTTTTGGTGTATATACATATAATATCATAACAAAATGTATGACTCTCTAAATGTTAAACTGAAGAAAAAAGGGCATGGTGAGGACAGGAACGACACTAAACAATTCACATTCAGTGACAGACAAATATCTGTGTTAACTGGTGCTCAAAAATTGCACAAAAAAATGTGTTATGATGTTAGAATGAAAAGTGTATTTATGCATGCATGTTCTCAGTCCAGTGTCAGAATAAGAGTCCTTTTTACAAAATCAGAGTCTCTAGTCATAGTGCCTCACCTTTATTAAATAATAAATTATTCATGCATAATGGTAGTATCTACGACCGGACAAGCGGTTTGGTAGTATTAAGGTTTTTTATTATTATTATTATTATTTACTTTATGCTGATTTAAATAAAAAATAAAAAAATATATATATTTTTTATTGTAATACAGTAAAAGAAATGACAGCTATATCTGCATTGTGAATAACAGAAATGACAAAGAAAACTCAAAACTAAAACATCCCCACAAATTATGCTAATTAAAATTTGATAGGGAATTGTGCTTAATTTACATAATGAAAATATCACAATAATAAAATAAGCTAAACTTTTTATGCAATATATTTTTTTTAACTCTTATTATTAATATATATATATATTTTTTTTTTTTTACATGTTCTTAACAGCTTCCTGAGATCCGCCCACCTACCAGACACTTTTCTGTATAAATAAATAAATGAAACAGAAGCCTGGAATAATGAATGTTTATTGATTTTGTCGGATAATTTACTACAAATGAAAAACTACTGGAGTAGCAGTATGTTAATGCTACTATGAATAAGTAAACAGCGAAGCTAAATCAAATAACTTCTGTGGC